>NC_068938.1:211648413-211948413 GCF_016801865.2 Culex pipiens pallens | reverse complement strand
CTAGTACGGATTTAAAGAGCGAAACCGCAGCCTCTTTGGACACGAGTATCATCATGAGGTCCTTTATGAGTTGTGTTAACCCTCAATAGGTGATTGTTCTACAATTTTGGAAGCAGCTATGGAAGATAATCGGAAAAGAATAAGGCTCTCTTGTCTCATTCGTGAGATATGAAGTATCACAGAATGATTTTTAAAACTATCAACCTTTCAAGAAAGACTAGATCGTTGAGGGTTAAGGGCTCCCGGTAAGGATACCCAAGAAATGAGGGTACTTTAGGTGCAAAAACCGTGCTGTAACGCTTCTCGCCTCGGCTAGCTGACTGTTTACCGGGAAGGTTTTAATAATTAATGCATCCGGCGGTACTATCCCAACATGTTGTAGTAGGTACAACACTACCAGACCAATACTTTGTATGACGATGCGATGCCTGGAGGAGGTGTTGCACAAACCAACCTAGAGAGTCTAAGAAGGGCTTGTGGTTGTACCCCGCTCCGATAATGGTTTGTAGTATTTTGTAACATTTAGCCGGCCGGCCGGTTTCAGAACAAATAACCCGCACGGAAAGAAGGTTTATCGTGAATCTTACTAATTTTCGGTTAAAAACCCTAAAAAAATTGGTTGTTTTTCCAACCACGATTTTTTTTAGCTGGAAATCCTAAAAAAAATTCCTGGATTTGACAGCTGGATCCAGGTCCTAAAAATGATAAATCTAGCTAAATTTTTAGTAAATTTTACTAATTTGCAAGCTGGAAAAATGCTGTCAGTCTCAAAAGCTGTATGTTTTGAGAAGGTCTGTTAGCTATTTTAGCTAGATTTTATGGTATTCTAGGAAGTTTTATAGTTAGCCCAGCAAGTTTTTAGGCTGTTTCAACTAGTTTTTTTGGAATCATTCTCAAAATTTTCCATTGATGGCTGCGAAGCCAGGTATTTTCACACATCTTTTTAGCTAGTTTAGCTAACTTTGCCACTATTCTTAGTAGGTGTTTTGGTTGGAATAGCTAATTTTTCCACTATTTCTACAAGTTTTCTTTCAAAAGCCTCCGTTGCTGCCTGCAAAGCACGCATTCTTCACCCAGCCTTTTGGCTGATTTGGCTCGTTTCTTTTTTGTTCTTGCTTCGTTTTTCGGTAAGTCCAGCTAATTTTTCGACTGTTTTAACTGGAAATTTCGAAATCATTTTAAAAATCCCTTGCTGCCTGTAAAGTTGTTTTTTATTTTCAAAAAGACTTTTTGCTGGTGTAGCATGATTTTCCGCTATTCTTGGTACGTTTTTTGGTAGTCCAGCAAAGTTTTTTGGATGTTTCAATAGTTTCCAGGCTTTTTAAACTATGTTCTAGTTGATCATCCTTATAGTACGGCTTTGTTATTCTATTGACAAATTAAAAAATAAATAAATACAGTAATACAAAAATACAAAAATACAAAAATTCAAAAATACAAAAATACAAAAATACAAAAATACAAAAATACAAAAATACAAAAATACAAAAATACAAAAATACAAAAATACAAAAATACAAAAATACAAAAATACAAAAATACAAAAATACAAAAATACAAAAATACAAAAATACAAAAATACAAAAATACAAAAATACAAAAATACAAAAATACAAAAATACAAAAATACAAAAATACAAAAATACAAAAATACAAAAATACAAAAATACAAAAATACAAAAATACAAAAATACAAAAATACAAAAATACAAAAATACAAAAATACAAAAATACAAAAATACAAAAATACAAAAATACAAAAATACAAAAATACAAAAATACAAAAATACAAAAATACAAAAATACAAAAATACAAAAATACAAAAATACAAAAATACAAAAATACAAAAATACAAAAATACAAAAATACAAAAATACAAAAATACAAAAATACAAAAATACAAAAATACAAAAATACAAAAATACAAAAATACAAAAATACAAAAATACAAAAATACAAAAATACAAAAATACAAAAATACAAAAATACAAAAATACAAAAATACAAAAATACAAAAATACAAAAATACAAAAATACAAAAATACAAAAATACAAAAATACAAAAATACAAAAATACAAAAATACAAAAATACAAAAATACAAAAATACAAAAATACAAAAATACAAAAATACAAAAATACAAAAAATACAAAAATACAAAAATACAAAAATACAAAAATACAAAAATACAAAAATACAAAAATACAAAAATACAAAAATACAAAAATACAAAAATACAAAAATACAAAAATACAAAAATACAAAAATACAAAAATACAAAAATACAAAAATACAAAAATACAAAAATACAAAAATACAAAAATACAAAAATACAAAAATACAAAAATACAAAAATACAAAAATACAAAAATACAAAAATACAAAAAAAAATTATTTTAATTTTAATTTTACTTAATTTAACTAAATTTTACTTAATTTTACTTAATTTTACTAAATTTTACTAAATTTTACTTAATTTTACTTAATTTTACTTAATTTTACTTAATTTTACTTAATTTTACTTAATTTTACTTAATTTTACTTAATTTTACTTAATTTTACTTAATTTTACTTAATTTTACTTAATTTTACTTAATTTTACTTAATTTTATTTAATTTTACTTAATTTTACTTAATTTTACTTAATTTTACTTAATTTTTCTTAATTTTACTTAATTTTACTTAATTTCACTTAATTTTACTCAATTTTGCTTAATTTAAATTTAATTTATTAATTTTACTTAATTTTTTTTAATTTTACAAAATTTAACTTATCACAACTTAATTTTACTTAATTTTACTTAATTTTACTTAATTTTACTTAATTTTACTTAATTTTACTTAATTTTACTTAATTTTACTTAGTTTTACTTAATTTTACTTAATTTTACTTAATTTTACTTAATTTTACTTAATTTTACTTAATTTTACTTAATTTTACTTAATTTTACTTAATTTTACTTAATTTTACTTAATTTTACTTTATTTTACTTTATTTTACTTAATTTTACTTAATTTTACTTAATTTGACTTAATTTAATTAATTTTAGTTAATTTTACTTAATTTTACATAATTTTGCTTAAATTTACTTAATTTTGCTTAATTTTTCTTAATTTTGCTTAATTTTATTAGTTTTACTAAATTTAACTTAACACAACTTAATTTAACTAATTTTTGGCAAATTCAACTAAATTACTCTAAAAATAACTTTTTTCAACTGAATTTATCTGAATTAAACTAAATTTTGGCTTAATTCAACTTATTTTTATAAACTCTTCTTAATTTAACTAAAATTAACTAATTTAATAAAACTTAAATTGATTAAACTTTATTTCACTAAATTTAACTTAATTGAACTTCATTTAACTTCGTTTCTAACAATATTTAACACTATTTTTTGATGTGCTTTAAAGGCGTTAGGTGCCCTATTTGTTCGGAATTGTCAAACATCGGCCAATCTATGTCTAGACATTCTGTACCAGCCGCCCCTCCAGGTGGACAGATGTCCATACAAAAAAGTAGAGTGTGGACAATTGCCAGTCTCCCCTTTCCCCTGCCAATGTTTTCACGTGGTTTAGGGATGCCCCCACTTTATGTTAAGTACATTTTTTTACCTACGCATCGTCCAAACAGTAACGAGAGGCTCAACTTCTAACCACTTTCCCTCAACACAAAAAACTTCTCACCTTATCAACTGAAACATTCCTTCAGGTGCCGATCCGCAGAAAATCTTCCTGGCTTTTAATTTATTCACTCACACAACACATTCTATCACCTTTTGCACTTGCACTCAAACAACACACATAATCATCAAAAAAAAAACTTCACGAACTGAGCGGCTCAAACAGGATCGAACACGACACAGGACGTTGCTTTGTTTTGTTCTCGAACTGATGATCTGTCAAAAATCCATGCTGCCGGTTCCAGCTAGTTTTTTTTGGTAATTTTACGCAAAATTGTGCTGAAACACCATTATTTTTGGTAAAATCTCAAGGGTTTCCAGCAAGGCTTCAGACTGGCAAGTAATTAATAATTACTTTGATTTTTAGCTGGTAATTAGGTAATTCTTTAATTACTTGGTAATTCATGGTAATTAGAGTAATTTAAAGTAATTAATTGGTAATTAAAGTAATTTTTTAGTAATTAAAGTAATAGATTTTTTTTAAATTGTACTTCTTCATCAAAACTATTTACTTTTTATATATAATCTATTATAACAGTATTTTATTAATTTCAAATAAGAGTTGAACACAAATATTAAAAAAGATTGGTTCTGTATTAAGAAGGCCTTATTCACCATAGTTCTCTCCTAAAACTCTCCTAAAATTTATTTTTATCATGTTGTTTATCGAAGCTGATTAACAACAAATGGCAACGCCATGATATTATACCCAGTGAAAAATGTTTTGTGCATCCAAAATTTATTCATTTTTATTAAGTAATTATAAAAATACGTTTTTTTATGTTTTTGCAAGAGCTATATTAGAATTGATAAATTTTTTATGCTTTTCCTTCTAATAGGCAGTCAAAATTATTTGATGTTTATGTGGATCAAATATTTAAAACCAAAATGTACTTAATTAGCATTGATAGAAACAAAGTTTTCAAGTGATAACCATTTAAAATTCAATAAAAATAAAAATATGTTTTTTTTAAAAAAAATTTCATAATCTGCAGAAATTGACAGTCCTGTAATATCTCTCTATTAACGATTGAGTGCATCACCCGGGAACTTTTTACTAAAATTCAAATTTCTCGAAAAGGATTAAAGCTTTCGCAAAACTAATCCCGACCGGACCTAGAGGACATTTCAGAGTATGTCTTGTGCAAATATGGGCTTTGTTGGTAATCTCTAGCTCCTAGAAATATGTAATTTGTAAACAACTTTTGATGAACGTAACATTTTTGCCAAGTTCCCCTTCGTGTAGCAGAAAACAAAACCATTTTTAGGGAAAACTGGTCCCGACAGGTTTTAGTTTAGACAATTCCCTTCAATTTGATGTATAGAAAGTATAGCATTGTATACCAAAATCTTACAGAACTATCCATTTTGTAAAAAAAAATCAATTTCGTTTATGTTGGAATGTTTACGTTTTGACACAGCAAAGCGCTTGAAAAGGAAGTGCTGCCAGATTTTTTTCCAACGAGATTGAATAAAGTTTTGAGGAATGTGACTTGAACAAAAAACATTTTTTTTCCTCAAATGAACTCATTTTTTCAATTTTAAAATTTTGAAAGGAAATGTTACTGGCCACTGTCATGACCAGGTGGCCACTTGGCCTCACCGGAACCGGTTCCGCCGGATTCCGTGGAACCCGTGTGCGGTCATTTGACGGATTGTTCCGAACCTCATTATGCTGCATATCAAATGCCATGAAATTTCTAAAGGAATTATTTTTGACCATTTTCATGACCAGGTGGCCACTTGGCCTCGCCGGAACCGGTTCCGCCGGATTCCGTCGAACCTGTATGCGGTCATTTGGTGGATTGTTCCGAACCTCATTATTCTGCATGTCAAATGCCATGAAATTTCGAAAGGAATTATTTTTGACCACTTTCATGACCAGGTGGCCACTTGGTCTCGCCGGAACCGGTTCCGCCGGATTCCGTGGAACCTGTGTGCGGTCATTTGACGGATTGTTCCGAACCTCATTATGCTGCATATCAAATGCCATGAAATTTCTAAAGGAATTATTTTTGACCATTTTCATGACCAGGTGGCCACTTGGCCTCACCGGAACCGGTTCCGCCGGATTCCGTGGAACCCGTGTGCGGTCATTTGACGGATTGTTCCGAACCTTATTATGCTGCATGTCAAATGCCATGAAATTTCAAAAGGAATTATTTTTGACCACTTTCATGACCAGGTGGCCACTTGGTCTCGCCGGAACCGGTTCCGCCGGATTCCGTGGAACCTGTGTGCGGTCATTTGACGGATTGTTCCGAACCTCATTATGCTGCATATCAAATGCCATGAAATTTTGAAAGGAATAAGTTTGACCATTTTCATGACCAGGTGGCCACTTGGCCTCACCGGAACCGGTTCCGCCGGATTCCGTCGAACCTGTATGCGGTCATTTGGTGGATTGTTCCGAACCTCATTATTCTGCATGTCAAATGCCATGAAATTTCGAAAGGAATTATTTTTGACCACTTTTATGACCAGGTGGCCACTTGGTCTCGCCGGAACCGGTTCCGCCGGATTCCGTGGAACCTGTGTGCGGTCATTTGACGGATTGTTCCGAACCTCATTATGCTGCATATCAAATGCCATGAAATTTATAAAGGAATTATTTTTGACCATTTTCATGACCAGGTGGCCACTTGGCCTCACCGGAACCGGTTCCGCCGGATTCCGTGGAACCCGTGTGCGGTCATTTGACGGATTGTTCCGAACCTCATTATTCTGCATGTCAAATGCCATGAAATTTCGAAAGGAATTATTTTTGACCACTTTCATGACCAGGTGGCCACTTGGTCTCGCCGGAACCGGTTCCGCCGGATTCCGTGGAACCTGTGTGCGGTCATTTGACGGATTGTTCCGAACCTCATTATGCTGCATATCAAATGCCATGAAATTTCGAAAGGAATAAGTTTGACCATTTTCATGACCAGGTGGCCACTTGGCCTCACCGGAACCGGTTCCGCCGGATTCCGTCGAACCTGTATGCGGTCATTTGGTGGATTGTTCCGAACCTCATTATTCTGCAGGTCAAATGCCATGAAATTTCGAAAGGAATTATTTTTGACCACTTTTATGACCAGGTGGCCACTTGGTCTCGCCGGAACCGGTTCCGCCGGATTCCGTGGAACCTGTGTGCGGTCATTTGACGGATTGTTCCGAACCTCATTATTCTGCATGTCAAATGCCATGAAATTTCAAAAGGAATTATTTTTGACCACTTTCATGACCAGGTGGCCACTTGGTCTCGCCGGAACCGGTTCCGCCGGATTCCGTGGAACCTGTGTGCGGTCATTTGACGGATTGTTCCGAACCTCATTATGCTGCATATCAAATGCCATGAAATTTCGAAAGGAATAAGTTTGACCATTTTCATGACCAGGTGGCCACTTGGCCTCACCGGAACCGGTTCCGCCGGATTCCGTCGAACCTGTATGCGGTCATTTGGTGGATTGTTCCGAACCTCATTATTCTGCAGGTCAAATGCCATGAAATTTCGAAAGGAATTATTTTTGACCACTTTTATGACCAGGTGGCCACTTGGTCTCGCCGGAACCGGTTCCGCCGGATTCCGTGGAACCTGTGTGCGGTCATTTGACGGATTGTTCCGAACCTCATTATGCTGCATATCAAATGCCATGAAATTTCGAAAGGAATTATTTTTGACCACTTTCATGACCAGGTGGCCACTTGATCTCACCGGAACCGGTTCCGCCGGATTCCGTGTGCGGCCATTTGGCGGATTGTTCCGAACCTCATTATGGTGCATATCAAATGTCATGAAATTTCGAAAGGAATTATTTTTGACCAATCGACTTTTTTACATAAGAAATTTCATCCACCCTGGGATTCAAATTGACGACCTTTGGATTGCGAGTCCAACTGCACGGATAGAAATCCTGTAGGTAAAAGCGGTAACTCTGTGTTGATGAATTTGACAACATGGAAATTATTCGAAAATCGTCAACATTTTTGTCGATATCGTTGCAAATGTTTTCAAAATCGATAACATTGTTGTTCGAAATCGAAAAAAAATTGATTTTGTCAAAATGTTGCAAATTCAACAAAACAGAGTTACCAAATTTGCTTACATTACTTCCATATATATATAGCGACACCTGGACTGAGCAAACAACCTAACCTTTAGGATAGACAGGAGCCGACATTTACTTTCTAAATCTCGTCTCGAAAAATCCCACCGGGACCTTCTGGGATCGAACCCAGGCCGACTGGGTGAGAGGAAACAACGCTTACCCCTCAACTATAAAATTATAAAATTATAAAATTATAAAATTATAAAATTATAAAATTATAAAATTATAAAATTATAAAATTATAAAATTATAAAATTATAAAATTATAAAATTATAAAATTATAAAATTATAAAATTATAAAATTATAAAATTATAAAATTATAAAATTATAAAATTATAAAATTATAAAATTAAAAAATTATAAAATTATAAAATTATAAAATTATAAAATTATAAAATTATAAAATTATAAAATTATAAAATTATAAAATTATAAAATTATAAAATTATAAAATTATAAAATTATAAAATTATAAAATTATAAAATTGTAAAATTATAAAATTATAAAATTATAAAATTATAAAATTATAAAATTATAAAATTATAAAATTATAAAATTATAAAATTATAAAATTATAAAATTATAAAATTATAAAATTATAAAATTATAAAATTATAAAATTATAAAATTATAAAATTATAAAATTATAAAATTATAAAATTATAAAATTATAAAATTATAAAATTATAAAATTATAAAATTATAAAATTATAAAATTATAAAATTATAAAATTATAAAATTATAAAATTATAAAATTATAAAATTATAAAATTATAAAATTATAAAATTATAAAATTATAAAATTATAAAATTATAAAATTATAAAATTATAAAATTATAAAATTATAAAATTATAAAATTATAAAATTATAAAATTATAAAATTATAAAATTATAAAATTATAAAATTATAAAATTATAAAATTAAAAAATTATAAAATTATAAAATTATAAAATTATAAAATTATAAAATTATAAAATTATAAAATTATAAAATTATAAAATTATAAAATTATAAAATTATAAAATTATAAAATTATAAAATTATAAAATTATAAAATTATAAAATTATAAAATTATAAAATTATAAAATTATAAAATTATAAAATTATAAAATTATAAAATTATAAAATTATAAAATTATAAAATTATAAAATTATAAAATTATAAAATTATAAAATTATAAAATTATAAAATTATAAAATTTTAAAATTATAAAATTATAAAATTATAAAATTATAAAATTATAAAATTATAAAATTATAAAATTATAAAATTATAAAATTATAAAATTATAAAATTATAAAATTATAAAATTATAAAATTATAAAATTATAAAATTATAAAATTATAAAATTATAAAATTATAAAATTATAAAATTATAAAATTATAAAATTATAAAATTATAAAATTATAAAATTATAAAATTATAAAATTATAAAATTATAAAATTATAAAATTATAAAATTATAAAATTATTAAATTATAAAATTATAAAATTATAAAATTATAAAATTATAAAATTATAAAATTATAAAATTATAAAATTATAAAATTATAAAATTATAAAATTATAAAATTATAAAATTATAAAATTATAAAATTATAAAATTATAAAATTATAAAATTATAAAATTATAAAATTATAAAATTATAAAATTATAAAATTATAAAATTATAAAATTATAAAATTATAAAATTATAAAATTATAAAATTATAAAATTAAAAAATTATAAAATTATAAAATTATAAAATTATAAAATTATAAAATTATAAAATTATAAAATTATAAAATTATAAAATTATAAAATTATAAAATTATCAAACACAGGTTTCACGGAATCCGACGAAACCGGTTCCGGAGTGGACAAGTGGCCATCTCGTCATGGATGTGGTCAAAAATAATTCGTTACAAATTTCATGGAATTTGATATGTAACATGATTAGGATTGAAGCAATCCACCAAATGACCGCACCCGGATTCACGAAATCCGACGGAACCGGTTCCGGAGTGGATAAGTGGCCATCTGGTCATGGAAGTGGTCAAAAATAATTCGTATCAAAATTTCATGGAATTTGATATGTAACATGATTAGGATTGAAACAATCCACCAAATGACCGCACCTGGATTCATGGAATCCGACGGAACCGGTTCCAGAGTGGACATGTGGCCATCTGGTCATGAAAGTGGTCAAAAATAATTCCTAGCAAAATTTCAGGGCATTTGATATGTTACATGATTGGGATCGAAACAATCCACGAAATGACCGCACCCGGATTCACGGAATCCGACGGAACCGGTTCCGGAGTGGACAAGTGGCATCCTAATCATGGAAGTGGTCAAAAATAATTCGTATCAAAATTTCATGGTATTTGATATGTAACATGGTTAGGATTGAAACAATCCACCAAATGACCGCACCTGGATTCATGGAATCCGACGGAACCGGTTCCAGAGTGGACAGGTGGCCACCTGGTCATGGAAGTGGTCAAAAATAATTCCTAGCAAAATTTCAGGGCATTTGATATGTTACATGATTGGGATCGAAACAATCCACGAAATGACCGCACCCGGATTCACGGAATCCGACGGAACCGGTTCCGGAGTGGACAAGTGGCCACCTGGTCATGAAAGTGGTCAAAAATAATTCGTATCAAAATTTCATGGTATTTGATATGTAACATGATTAGGATCGAAACAATCCACCAAATGACCGCACCCGGATTCACGGAATCCAACGGAACCGGTTCCGGAGTGGATAAGTGGCCATCTGGTCATGAAAGTGGTCAAAAATAATTCGTATCAAAATTTCATGGTATTTGATATGTAACATGGTTAGGATTGAAACAATCCACCAAATGACCGCACCTGGATTCATGGAATCCGACGGAACCGGTTCCAGAGTGGACAGGTGGCCACCTGGTCATGGAAGTGGTCAAAAATAATTCCTAGCAAAATTTCAGGGCATTTGATATGTTACATGATTCGGATCGAAACAATCCACGAAATGACCGCACCCGGATTCACGGAATCCGACGGAACCGGTTCCGGAGTGGACAAGTGGCATCCTGATCATGGAAGTGGTCAAAAATAATTCGTATCAAAATTTCATGGTATTTGATATGTAACATGATTAGGATTGAAACAATCCACCAAATGACCGCACCCGGATTCACGGAATCCAACGGAACCGGTTCCGGAGTGGACAAGTAGCCACCTGGTCATGAAAGTGGTCAAAAATAATTCCTAGCAAAATTTCAGGGCATTTGATATGTTACATGATTGGGATCGTAACAATCCACGAAATGACCGCACCCGGATTCACGGAATCCGACGGAACCGGTTCCGGAGTGGACAAGTGGCATCCTGATCATGGAAGTGGTCAAAAATAATTCGTATCAAAATTTCATGGTATTTGATATGTAACATGATTAGGATTGAAACAATCCACCAAATGACCGCACCCGGATTCACGGAATCCAACGGAACCGGTTCCGGAGTGGACAAGTAGCCACCTGGTCATGAAAGTGGTCAAAAATAATTCCTAGCAAAATTTCAGGGCATTTGATATGTTACATGATTGGGATCGTAACAATCCACGAAATGACCGCACCCGGATTCACGGAATCCGACGGAACCGGTTCCGGAGTGGACAAGTGGCATCCTGATCATGGAAGTGGTCAAAAATAATTCGTATCAAAATTTCATGGTATTTGATATGTAACATGATTAGGATTGAAACAATCCACCAAATGACCGCACCCGGATTCACGGAATCCGACGGAACCGGTTCCGGAGTGGACAAGTGGCCACCTGGTCATGAAAGTGGTCAAAAATAATTCCTAGCAAAATTTCAGGGCATTTGATATGTTACATGATTGGGATCGAAACAATCCACGAAATGACCGCACCCGGATTCACGGAATCCGACGGAACCGGTTCCGGAGTGGACAAGTGGCCACTCGGTCATGAAAATGATCAACATAGACTCTTCACAAAATTTGAGTTCAATCGACATAAAAAAAATCTCAAAATTAATTTGAGTTAATAAAAATCTAACTTGATTTACTGGCAGCACTGCCATGATGAGCAAAAAAGCGCTCCCGGGCCATGCACTCTCCCCTTAAGAGCTAAGCTATTTTCCCGACAAATTTCCTAATATTTTTGAGACAAATGTTTCAATGTAAAAAATTAAACTCAGTGAAACTAAAATCGACTAATATTCCGATGCAGAAATTAAATCCAATGTAAATGTCACATTTCACATTATCCGTATTTTCAGTAACGGATTTTTTTAATTTGCTTGAGAAAAAAAAACATACAAAGTAATGTCAATCCAATGTTTGAAAAACAATTTAAAACTTAACGTTATGATGAATTTCACAATTTTCATGAAAAGCTGCTGCAAATATTTGAGCAATTCTCTACGAAATCGGTCTTTTTTCTTCAATTTTAATTTTTGTATTTTTTAATCCGGCTGAAACTTTTTTGGTTCCTTCGGTATGCCCAAAGAAGCCATTTGCATCATTAGTTTGTCCATATAATTTTCCATACAAATTTGGCAGCTGTCCATACAAAAATGATATGTGAAAATTCAAAAATCTGTATCTTTTGAAGGAATTTTTTGATCGATTTGGTGTCTTCGGTGTAAAATCAAATTTGCAATCAAAAAGTACTTTAGTGAAATTTTGATAAAGTGCACCGTTTTCATGTTATAGCCATTTTTAGGTGACTTTTATGAAAATAGTCGCAGTTTTTCATTTTTTAAAATTAGTGCACATGTTTGCCCACTTATGAAAAAAATATTTTTGAAAAGCTGAGAAAATTCTCTATATTTTGCTTCTTCGGACTTTGTAGATACGACCTTTAGTTGCTGAGATATTGCAATGCAAAGGTTAAAAACAGGAAAATTGATGTTTTCTAAGTCTAACCCAAACAGCCCACCATTTTTCAATGTCGATATCTCAAAATTTTCCGATCTTTTCGAAAACAATATTTTCAAAATTTTCAAATCAAGACTAACATTTTAAAAGGACGTAATTTTTAATGTTTGGCCCGTTTGAAATGTTAGTCTTGATTTTAAATTTTTGAAAATATTTGCTGAGATATCGACATTGGAAAATGGTGGGTTGTTTGGGTTAGACTTAGAAAACATCAATTTTCCTGTTTTTAAGGCTTTGCATTGCAATATCTCAGCAACTAAAGGTCGTATCAACAAAGTCTGAAGAAGCAAAATATAGAGAATTTTCTCAGCTTTTCAAAAATATTTTTTTCAAAGGTGGGCAAACATGTGCACTAATTTAAAAAAATGAAAAACTGCGACTATTTTCAAAAAAGTTACCTAAAAATGGCTATAACATGAAAACGGTGCACTTTATCAAAATTTCACTAAAGTACTTTTTGATTGCAAATTTGATTTTACATCGAAAAATGAAGTTAAAAAATTTTTGCGACCAATATTTCGATTTTTTGAAAAAATCAGTATTGATTCAAAAATTCATAACTCGCTCAATGATTTTTTGCACAACCTGGAAATTTCTGAAAAGTTGGCATTTTATGTCCTCTAAAATATATCAAAAAAAAAAAAAAAATAGTGTTTTTTTGCAAATCAAGTTTTAGTGATAAAAAGTTGAATAAAAATATCCCTAAATTTTTTTTACCGTGTATCATTTTTTTCCAGTGTAGTCCGTATCCATACCTACAACTTTGCCGAAGACACCAAATCGATCAAAAAAATCCTTCAAAAGATACAGATTTTTGAATTTTCACATATCATTTTTGTATGGACAGCTGCCAAATTTGTATGGAAAATTATATGGACAAACTAATGATGCAAAATGGCTTCTTTGGGCATACCGAAGGCACCAAAAAAGTTTCAGCCGGATTAAAAAATACAAAAAAAAATCGAATGACCGAAATCCTAGAGAACTGCTCATTTGTCAAAGTTTATGTTTGGCTCGAAAAATCAAGGGGCCTTTTTTCAAACAACTTTCATATTTTAATGGCATTCGGCTTGCAATAAACTGAAAATTATTTTAAATTATTAATTAATTAAAAACGTAAAACAGTACAGTATTTTTTTGCTTTTATGACAAACACGACTTCAAAAACGTAAGTCAACTTAAATAATCTTCTTTTGCAATTGATTGAGGGTTCGGTTGATTGAAACGTGAAACATGATAGAATTTCGAATCAGATAATGAACAGGTTAAATTGGCAATAATACAATCATTAATATTCATATCAATTGAGCTACTTATTTTTTAGCTGAAAATGGTATAATTAAATACTTATGTCAATTTTATAATAAAATAAAACAATTCCAAATTTCAAACCAATTAACTCGCTGTAGGATATTATGTAAACATCACCCAAAGTTTCAGCGCCCTCTAGTGGGGGCATTTTTGACGTTCGATCGCTTATAGCTATTTTCAATAAAAATTATACGCGAAACTCACAATATTCAGATTGGTACAAAAAAAATAAATAGCATAATTTTTTAAATAATTTAGTTTAGAATCGTAGAAATGAATACTTGAATTTAAATTAAATGTATTTTATCGTAGTGAAAAGTAATTAAGTAATTTATGTAATTAATCATTTTGGACCAGTAATTTGAGTAATTAATTGGCAGACTGGCAAGTAATTAACGCTTCTGGAAACCCTTGTAAAATCTCTCCTGTCATTTTGGTTTGGGCTGTCAGTTTTGGAAAGCAAATCAGCAATCAGGGTTAGCTATTTCACCAATCCCAGATTGGTAAATTTAGCTGAAATTTTAGCTGATTCAACCAAAAAAATCACTGTTTCACCAATTTGAAGCCAGCTAATTTGAATTGTTAAATTTTAGATGGAACTCCTTTCCGTGCGGCTCTCGTAAAAGCAGGAGGAGATACAGGGTTCAGTGAGGCGTTGACCTGACGATGATGATGGCGATGAAAAGGATTAAAGTTTATGCTAGCCTGGGTAAACGAGAGTGTTTAATCAGTCACTAGCGTGAAAAGCTTCCCGGACGAGAAAGTTTCCGGCATCGAAGCGTTCAAGCTTGCAGGATATTCAGTGATTTGGATGATTCTGAACAAAGGTAATCCGGAGTAATGAGTGAGAAATTGCAGTTCTAACCGATATTGCTGGGTTGGCACGTAATTGCTCTGTGCATTGATTCCATAGAGTTGCTCATGAAGATTCTGGTAGGTCTGGAGATAGTTTTTTAATGCTTGACAAAATTCAGTAGCAATTTCTCCAAAAGTTTGGTTCGAAAAATTGTTGTTGCTTTTATGAGGTTTCCCACGAATTTTCTCGACAAATCTCAAACCAAATCATTGTTGACATTCCCCGTCCAACAATCCGTGCCAACCACAAATCTTTGCACTTTTCCGAAAATCCCTCAACTTTGCCGACACTTTTCACTCGCTGACATCGACAGATTACACGCCCAGATTCGGCAAGAAGTGAGTTCCCCCCACCAGTCCCAGTCTGCCCAAGATTTATTACCCGGCACCCCCTCGCGAAGCGCGTCTGACGCGTGTGCGCCTGCTGCTTAAAATTCGACACATTCTTCCAACACTTTTGAGCGATCCACGTGGCATCTCGACGAGGAAGCAGGGTGTGAAAACACGTGAAAAATGTTTAATTTACTCGCTGCGCTTCAAAGAAGCGCACGGCGCGACATAAAAGTTGATTATTTTGGGCATTTTTCTTTCGTAAAATTTGATTTTATGGACTCTTTGTTTGTTAACATGCCAAGTCTTGAGGGAAAACGAATAAAGACGGCTTGAAAATAAACATTTCCATTTCGGACTCATTTGTTGTCTGGGGACCGCGGAACAAAACAGTCAACATGACAGGTTCCCCTCTCCGTGGGGACACATGTGTGGCGGTACGGACATTGCTACCATGCCAGGAATGTTCTATGATTTTCGGAGGAGAAAAAAAAACAGATGTCAGAGGAGCATTCCACGTGGAAAACTGTGGAATAAAAGGCGAAATTAGCATACTTTTGAGCTGGCACTGGAATGAGTGCGATTTTGTGCTCCACTTCTTGGGAGTCACATGTGTGACACGAGATGTCCTTGGGGCACTTCAAGCACAAATGAGACATTTTTGGGTTGTTTTTTTATACGAGTTATTTCCAGATGGACAATTTTTTGTTACATAAACGTTTCATTCTTTTTAACATCCTTATTACCAAGTTTATAATTTATTCGAAATTCCAATTCAAAACAGCAAAGTTTTCAAACTGAAGAATTAGGTGATAAAACAAATCAGAATTGTAACTTTTTGCTCCTTCCATTAACAATTCTTGCCTTTACAATTATTAAAATACCACAGAACTGAGATATTTCTGAAAAAGATTTCCAAATTCAATGTTCACAACAGTTGGAAAATGTGAAAAAATGTTATCAAGGATGTTTAACATGTCCTGGAAAGGATTGCATTTTTTAGAATACTTATAATTTAGAAGTGGCCACAAAATCACATTTTAATAACAAATAAAATTCTTCTTGAAACCCGACATCCATTAAACGCTTCCATCAAATTTGGCTTCAAACCCGAGCCCATCATTAAAATTCAGTGAATCAGACATAACTCCGCCAGAACCCCGCACAGCAGGTCGTTGATCCTCGGCCAGGATTATAGGCCGAAATGCCAACCAACGGTTTTCAGAACGAAAGCGACAAGCTTCATTTCCTGCAACCGCCACCACACGAATGCAAACGTCGGCAAATTTTGAGCTTTTATGCCGATTTTTCTCGGTCTGAGAGCCTTCGACGGCCGGGTCGCTTTTCATCCTTTTTATTTATCGAAATGTTTTCAGTTGGTTTCGCTTTTCGCTGGAAAATTCGCGTTCGGTCTGGTGAATTGCGAGGGTTGCGGCAAGATTTAAACAGTCTGTGCTTACAGCCAAATGAAGATAATATTGATGCTTGGTTGGGTTTTCTTCGCCGAGCCGGAAAGTTGCCGAAAGTAGCAAGTTTTCACTCTTCTGCCGGTGCACTTGGCTGGAAGCTCCAAACGTAACTACATCCAATGGTATTGATTTATGTATGAGCGGAAAATCAGTACCGTGCCCTCACTTCCTCCCTTGGGTGAAGATAAGGATGTTCTTACAGTCACTTAGTTTTGTACCTTCGGGGCACAGACAGTCTCAGTAGGATGGAAACTTTAGTTTAGTTCACCTTGCAGGATTTTTGGGTCTTTTTGATGTCTGCTAGAATTTTGTTTGTCGAAATTTTAGTAATTTTCATTAATCGCTTGAAATAAATGAAAACCAAATGATTTAAAAAAATCAGCTGAAATTAAGAAAGTGCAATTCGTTTCGCCACACCAAAGAAGCCAAACAGTCCGGAATTATCTTTCGATTTGTACAGTTTGCACATTTCCCAGGATTTTCTTCCCATTTTCAATTTTCGCCTTTACGAGTCACTGCGCTCGCTCAGTGAAGGTGTAGGGAACCGGCGCCCCCTGTCGATAGTTGCTACAGGACGCCGAGAACGCGGCTGAAGGTCTCGAAATGAATTTTCACATTTTATTCGATTAAATTTTATGGAACTGTCTATTAAATTAGCAGCGTTATTGCGATGTTGCGAGCTTGAATGGAGACGAAAATAATGGGAATGGGGAATAAAGTGAGTTTGCAGTGGAAATTGCAGGTGGTGGGAAAATTTGAGCAGATTTTTTTTGCTGTACGAAAATGTACCATTCTTTGCAGGTTATAATTATGATAAAATATCTTCGTGCAATATATCGCAAATTGAATTTGTTTTTTGAGGTTTATCCTGTTATTTTTAATCGAACTAGTATTTTTATTTTTATTTTCAGGAATTTTGAACTCCAAATTGGAATGGGGCGAATCGATTCGAGACATTTTTAAAGCCATGTTTTATACAATATTTTGATTATTTTTTCATTGGTTTTGGTCAGAACAGACACAGTTTATCAAAATTAGTACGAAAATTCCAAATTTAAAGCACTTAAATGTTCAAAAAACTGTTGTTCAGACTGTAATCTTAATTCATTCCAGTTGACTGAACATTTATTGCTTTAAATAGGTAATTTATATTTATTTTTATAATTCAGATCTACCTGTTTTTGCAATCATTTTATAAAACATAAATAACTCTTTTTTCAATTGCAATTATTCATGATTTAAATGCAAAATGAAATAAAATAAATATTAATATAACTAAAAAAAAAAGAGTTGAACATAGAACTCTCAACTTACAAACAAGCCAAACTCTTTCTATTATTGAAAATGAACTGAAACAATTTCTTAGCTAAGTTAAATACAATTTTTTGAAATGTATTTAAAAATGGATAAATCCCAATTGAGTCTTTGTTTTTCTCTATTTAATTGTTATTGTAATTGGATGGTATATTTTATAATTACGGTGAAAAATAATATTCAAACCTATGATCCAAATAACATAATCAATTAACCACTCAGACATGTTTCCGCTTACTCAAAGCAAAGTTTATTCAATATTCAGAGTTTCTTAGGTATTTCTAAAAGACAACGTCTGACTTTTTAATATTCAAAAATATTGAGAGCACCATTGTACAAAAAATAAACAAAAAAACATGCCAAATTTTTGCAAAAATCGAATACCAAATACCTTAAAACGGTGTATTTCGATTCATTTTTTTTTTCAGTTTCAATTCAACAGATCTTTTTGAATCGAATTTTACACTTGAAAATATGTTTTTTGACAATGTTATCAAAGTTATCCAAAAATAATGATTTAAAAATCAAGTCCAACATTGAAAAATGTTGAAAATAATTTATTTTGGTCCTTTTAAAAGGTCACCCTTTTTTAATTTCCAAATTATTTAACTAAAAAAAAAAATGCAAAAAAATTCATCAAATACTCACTTATTTAAATTAAAATCGAAAAGTGAGGGCTTATTACGCGAGACGGAGAGATACTAATTTTTAACAAAATCAAAAAAAGTGACCGGTGCCAGTTGTGAACTCTTCTGGCACCAAACTTGAGATTTCTGTAAACTATCGACGGATGAATGTTTCTTCCAAGTTTGGTCCAAATCGGTGAAGGTCGAGTCCAAAAGTGTACTTACTTGACATGGAATATATAATATATTGAATTCTTAACCCTTTACTGCTCAATTTTCTTTTGTTTTCCTTGTTTAGAAGGTTATTTTGAGCAACTTTTGTTCTACGAAAAACTTTACTTATCTTGTTTTATTTTTAAGTATTTTAATTTGCATTTAACATGATTAGTTTAAGGGGTTACATACATGTGAATCGTCAATAAATGTCAGAGGTTGGTATGGGCACACATTTAAACTTTTTTCAAATCATTTTGCATGGCATTAAAATATATATTTTCATCTGTTAACAAAATAAATATGAAGACATTTGGATGTACCATTGCCGAGATATAGCTATTTTAAGTAAGCAGTTTCAAAAAACGGGTGCCACGATATCTCAACACTGCTTTGACCAAATCGGCTCAAAATTTTGGTGAAGACTCGTTAAACCGGTCCTGTGTGCATGACAAAGGCCGATTTTCAAAACCTCAATTTAAAAAAAAGATAAAAATATTTTTATATTTTTCATATAAAAAATCGACAGTTTTTGATTTTTGTATTTTTAAAAAAAGCTAAATTTTAAAATCGGGCTTCGTCATGCACACGGGATATGTCCCTCAAATTTCAGCCAATTGGGTCCATCTCATCTCGAGATATCGTGGCACCCGTAAATCAATTCGGTGTTTAGAGAAAAACGTTCACAAAGTTTGACAGTTCGCTTTGAGCATGGCAAAATTGTGAACTTAAATCGTCTCTTAGTTCAGTCACGAAACATCTTCATGAAACTTTCAGGAGTGATTAAAAATCATGTTTTTAGTGAATTTATTGAATTTTCTGTAATATGAAATTTTGTGATTTTCTACATGTATGTAACCCCTTAAGTTTGTGTATGATCAAATTTGGCTTACTCTACCACTTCCTATCATCACCTTTAGCCTATCTAGTTTGTTCATGTTTTACAGCCACTTTTAGTTTTTCACATTTTTTGCTATAGAACGGTACCATTTTCATTTGAATTTAAAGAAAAATGCTTGGAGGCATTGTCTGGTGTACAACAAAAATTACTGCATACTTATTTTCACATAATATAGGGATAGTGATAGGAAGAAACACAGCCGCAAAAAAAAATACATTTTTAAAAACATTGGCAAAGTCACATAAAACAAGTCACACTTCTAATTTTTAATTTTCTTAAAATTTCAAGAGTTCCTCTTTCTAATGCATTTTAAAGATTAAACATTGGTTGAAAATTGATTTTTGGCGAAGTTTTAGATCGAAGCCCGTCTAGAGGGCCGTAGAAATCCAAGAACGCGTCAAAATCACGAGTTCACTTGAAGTCCTACGCGACTTTCGTTTATTGTATTTATTAAGTTATTTTTTTATTTTTGTTAACTTTGTTAAGAATCAAAAAGTAGAGATTTTTTGAACGAATTAGAAAGAAACTAAAAAAAAATATTTTTGTGGCATCACATTTCTTGACGCTTGTCAATAGAAATTCAGTTATAAAAATCAAAAGAAAATATCAAAAAAGATCCTGGTGGCCAAATCTCGAGGTTATTGGTCATGGTCCATCCCCCTTAAATACAGACCAAGAATCAGACAGGTACTCGACCTATCTTGAGCATAATAAACTTGTTTTACAAAATACTAACACTTCACTGCGAATAATTATTATAATTAAAACAAGCATGGGACAATATAACAATCTAGATTTATTTATAGACTATACCGTTGAAAAAGGAAGAAGTCCACTAAACCTTTATTGCCCTTTCAGTACCATTACTCACGGTTAGTTTCCTCAAAATAGGCCACGCTCCGTGAACAACTAATTTAATTGCCAAGACTCTCGCCACATGAGTTCGCAAACTCATATTTGCTGCACTTTTACCACAACAAAACCAAGAGGATTGCACCCAAAGCCGCATGCCGCTGCTTGGGCCACAATAATAACCATCATGTCTGCCTAAACGAGCAGAAACTTGGCCCAGAAAATGCAAATGCAGTTACATTTAATGCCGCGCACATTTGCTCGTTTTCCGAGCTCTTCCAAGATCATGGGCAAATGCATCGTTTTATTTCGGTTTCTCTTCCGAAGTTCTGGTTCACTGACGATTTCCACTCGAAACATACGCAAACTTTACATACTTCTGCTGGTTGTGCTGGTTTGCCAGAAGAAAACACAGACGAGCAGCTGTTTGTGTTCATAAACGATTTATGTTTACATGATTTTGCATCCTCTCTCGATTTTCGTTTCTCAAAAAAGAATAAAATCAACCATTTCAATGCTTTCTGCGCTTCTCATGTGGGTTTTTATTTTCCGGAAAATTATTCCAGAGGCAGAATACTGAACAAACGAATGAAAATAAAAAATCATCGAACGTCAGAAGATTCGCGGGAAACAAAAAGCAGATTTCCCGAGACCAGACCAGACCCGGGCGGCGATGTTGAATGTTGTTGTTGGTCGTCGTCGCATATTTTTAAATGTTTTAAAATTCTGATTCACCCACCACTGATCGCCCCCGACGGTGATGGGATTCTGGGCTAGAGGTGATGAAAATTTAATAAATAAAACGCGACGACGGATGGCGGTAAATGGAGCATGTCGAACACAACATGGTTGTTGGGGAGTTTATTTTTTTTTTCGAAGGGATGAGCTCAGATTTTTATTTAAATTATTTAAAATTTTGATTCAGCTCTTTCCAATCTGTTATATCTGCAAATCATAACTCTACAAACTTTGAAGAGTCATTCCAAATTCAATCTCCACAGCTGATTTAGTACCAATCTTCATTCACATTAATCATCTTACCTTCTCTCGAGTAACTCTGTTGACTACCCAAAAGGATTAGATTCCGAAGAACATCCTCTCACCCCACTAGAACCAACATTCTCCACGTCTGAGCTAACCTAAGACATCCCAAATGCTAACAAGTTACACCACCGCAGACCGGATGGGACTTTTCTTGCTCAAATCGAGCGAGCTTGAATCAATATTTAGATTGACCTCTCTTCCTTCCTCTCGAGATACGGAAAACGAGCTTTTCCATTGATCTTGGTTCAGAACACACACTCATTTAGACTTTATGCAGACAAGAGCTTTTTGATGAGAGCTATTAGTGTTTATAACTACCACCACCGGAAATCAGGTCATTCAATGAGGTGGAACCAAACGAGGCAGATATTCATTGGAATGCTCAATGGAGCTTGAAATTTTTCGGAAAACAGAAAGCCAAATCCGATTTGTGCTGATTTCTCTCGGTGGGAATTTTCGGAAAATTTTGTTCTCTTGATACTTTGGAAAGGCCATTTGCAATTGAAATTTTTGTAATTTTTCAATGAAACCTCCCCCTCCGATGAACAACGTATCTACTGGGAGATTGCTCAACCAGGAATTTCAATCAAATCGGTTAGTGTGTTTCTGTGAAGTATCCAGTCGATTTTTCAATTACATCCTTTCGGTTGTGCACGGCACCTGTTCGGGGGACGGCACCGCTCATTCATCACTCCTGCGGACGAAACCGTGATTAATAGCCGGTCCGTCATAAATCTGTCACCGTGTTGCTCAGCCGTGACGTGGGCTATTGCCAAGAGTGATGGGAATTGACGTTTTTTGTTTGTAGTTGAACACTCGAAAAAAATTTATATTAAAACAAATGCTTGTAGATTAAAGTTAATCTTATATCCAATTCACAAAATCCTCATACAATGTAGCTATCGATTTTCAAGATGACGTTCTCGTTCTTGAATCTTGAAGGTATCTCTAAGGTCAACCGCCACTCCAAGAGATCGTCAAGTATCCTTGTCATACCAAAGAAAGAGAGGCTCCTCCCGTAGCTTATCTTGCAACAAGACATCAGTAGCTATCGTTTGAGGAAACGACCTACTCCCAACCTCCCCCCTCTCAGATGAGGCGAGAGCACATCCACATATAATGATATCGTTGACGCCATAATTGTTCTTGAAGAGCAGTCCGCTCTCCATACCATGCACTCCGTTGCAACATAACCATTGAGGAGGACGACGACGAGGTACTTCAGAGATGAAGTCCATTATGAGCTCTGCCGTTTTCCGACTGACGGACTCCGGAATGTCCGCTCGAACCCATGAAGCCAGAGGGAAGTAGTTTTTTTCTCGAGCACTTCCAGTTGACATTCATTCACGTTTCATTTTGGGACGGACTGCTTGTCGCTCGACATCTACATTTATAGAACACATGCACAGAGGCTCAAGTAGGGCGATTTTTCCTGGTTTTTTCCCCCTCATATGATTCCTGCCCTCATAACATTGAGGCTCAAACAGGCACGATATGGGAATAGTTATCGGAGCATCATCCGGTGGGAACTTTGGGGATGCATACTAGGCTAGGCTCTTCAGTGCTGCTCTGGGGAGATCCGATATTATTATTCATCAGACAGAAATGGGAGGAGGTGGAAAACAGCCGGCGATGGCAATATGCGATAGGGTGCAATAAATTGGAGGCTTATCTGTTGATTTCGTGTTGTGGAATATGGCAGGAAAGAACGAACAAATCTAGCTCAAATTTAAGCTATGATATTTCAAGCAAATCATAAGGCTGGTACAAATTTTATTTAAAGTTGTTGTCTCCCCCCCTTCAATGATGGCCCAAAAAATCAGGGGGCAAAAAAATATTTTGTCAAAAACTTCAAAATTTCAATGGAAATTTATGTGCAATCAGCTGAAATCAATTTAAAATGCATTCCCCTGCGTTTAGAATAATTTTTAGCATGTTTGCGTTGATTAAAAAATCCTCAAAACATTTGACGATTTTCGATGTTTATTATCGCAAAAAGTTTTTATTCGCTATTTTTTTTTTTTTTTACGTCAAATCTAACATTTTTTGAAAACTAATGATTGCAAAACAATTTAGCTAGTGTGATAATAGTGATGTGATGAGCTAGTGTGATAATAAAACACTTTTTCCATGCAAATGTTGAAACTATGGCTTGTTATTTCGATATTTATATTTTTTTTATTTATTTGCCCCCCCCTCGACCCCGGCCAGAGCTGAGGACAAAAACTTTGAAAAATATTTGCATCGGCCTAATTCATGTCGAAAATTAAAAAAAAAAAAAAAAGTTTGTTTGATAAAGCGCTTTGACCATTTTAGATGATTTTTATAGCAAATCATGCCTAATTTCAATAAGATTGCCTTTGATCGTGTTTCATTCGGACGTATTGATATACGATTCCCGTGAACATTTTTTGAAAATGTTGACGCTTAAAAATAGAGTTTAAAAAAATCATTTTTGTATTTTAAGGCATGTTGCTCTTACCTGCATTTTTCGTGAAGAATTTTTAAACATTTTTATCCTTTTTAATCCTTTAATCCTTTTTAACAAAAACAAATCGTGGACACTTTTTCATACTTTACTTTTAAACTTAAAAATCTAATTAAATTAAAATCTTATAGAAATGGCGTGTATTTTTTCAGTGTATTTTTTGTAGAAAGACCATTAAAATGAGCAGCTGTAAAAGGTGGTGTGATTGTTTATGTTTCTTTATTGTAATTAAAAAAAATACTTGAAAAAAACTTAAAGCGAGAAGATAAGCTTGAAAACAATAGGTCTTGGCGGTCTCTAAGTTAAGATTTCTACTCGAACCTAAACGTTCGAATAATTGAATAAGGTGTGCACCCGAACAAAGATCTAGGATTTTGTAGGAAATTGCTATTAATTTTATGAAATTGCATTTGTTCCTGATAAATTAAACAGATTCTGATATTTTATTACTCTTTTCTACTTTCTGATTTAATCAATTAAATCAATTTTGGAAGCTGTCCATACAAAAATTATTCGTGAAAATTCGAAAATCTGTGTCTTTTGAAGGAATTTACTGATCGTTTTTTTTTTTGACAAAGTTGTAGGTATTGATGAGGACTATTCAGAAAAAATTGGTACACGGAAAAATGCTCTTTTTTAAATTAACTTAAAAAACAATCCCAGGATTTGTATTTTATAATTTTGCTAATTTATTGATATGTTTTAGGAAACAAAAAACCGCAACTTTTGAGCCATAGAAAATTAATTTCGGCTTAAAAGTTTATGTTTTTTGCCTTCTAAAATTTATTTTAAACAATGAAAAATTATAAAATTTGGATTTTGGGAAAATGATTTGTTGTGAAAAAAAAATTATTTAGGGGAACTATACCCTTTCTCAGCCTTTTTCTATTATCGGCCTATCAGCACTTTGATCATGAATTACAGCTTTCATAAAGTGTTTTTGACTGTTCCAAAGTAATTAATAGCTCAAATGAAAATGAGCAATCAACTCTCTATTGTTGATACATCTGAAAATGTTGATTTAATAGCGGAAAACGGCAAAAGTGATGAGAATTGGTCGAACGGCTTAGAGTGATTAAAATGAGTATATTTCCCCTAAATAGGCAATTTTTGAACCAAATTTTTTATTTTTTTTTTTGAATTTGAGATTTTACTTTAAATATTTATGTTTTAAATGTAAAATCAAATTTTCAATTAAAAAGTACTTCAAAGATGTTTTGATAAAAGGCACCGTTTTCAAGATTCAGGCACTTAATGTTTAGTTTCAGCTGAAAAAAAATTTTTTTTCAATTTTTTTCAAGCCATGATTGTCCATTCCTGAACATATTTTTTTTGGCGGCGTAATTTTGAATTTTTGACCGTTTTGAAATGTTTGTCTTGAAACAAAAAAAAAATCGAAAAGATCAGATTTTTTTCCTTTTTTTACATTTGAAGTAGGACTATTAGTTTTTGAAATATTGGTACTAGGCAAGGCTGTTTGGATGAGACTTAAAAACTTAAATTTCCTAGTTTCTTTCTCTTTTATTCACTGTATTTCAATAATCAGAGGTCCATTCTTGATAGTTTCTTTGGAAATTTTTTAAATTAAAAAAAAATCAGGAGTAAACAAACATGGACACTGTTTAAAAAAATCGAATAACTGGAATTGTTCAGTTAAAATTAAACTTTATGTGGCTCTATCTTGAAAACGGTGCACTTTATCAAAAAATCAAAAACATTTTTTTTTTCAAAGCAATCTAAAAATATGCCCATAATTTTCTACAGCCTAAAAATTACGGTTTTTGTCCCCTAAAACATAAAAAATAAAAATTAAAAAAAATATGGAATTTGGGAAATTTAATTTTTGCAAAAAAAAAGTTATTTAAAAATCGGCAAAACTTTTTTTTCCGAAAACAATGTTTTTACTGAATAACCTACATCAATACGTTAAACTTTGAAGAAGACTCCAAACCGATCAGATTTTTTTTTCAAAAATACAGATTTTCGAATATTTACGTACTATTTTTCCACGGACGTTGTCAAAATTGTATGGAGCCTTTTTGGGTGAACCAATGACAAAAAAAGGGTTTCTTTGGTCATAGGAAAGGCCCAAAAAGTTTGAGTCAATTCAAAAGATATAAATAAAATCCATTTCCGGGTTTGGTGGAGAGTTGCTCTGCCCATGTTCGCATAAATGTCCCATATGCAAAAACAGCAAGCTGAGAAAAACGCATTTGAAGTTTGTCCCACACTTAAGGCTACGTGTTAAGTTTTCACGAAAAAACTGGATTTCCTACTGATTTCTAGAGTAAAGTACTGGATGTGGTAGGCTTTTCTGAAAGAGCCAACGATTTTGAACCAAACTGCATCAATAACTAAAAAAATATGAAAATGCATATGGGACATTTATGCGATCATGGGCAGTGCTCATGTCTTAAAAGTTTCATTGAAATCGGAGAAGGCCGAGTGAAAAAGTACCTTAAACAATCCTGTTTCGAGCTGAAATTGCTCGTTACTTCTTGTTTAACATTTTTGTCTTGTCTTTTTTCTTAGAGCATCAGTAGAAAAAATGATAAAATCGCATAAAAGCTTAGTTATAGTTTTTCAACTTAAAATTTTAAATTTTGGGTTGTTCACTAATTATCAAGATTAATATTGCTGATGTAAGTTGACTTGTCAATTTTTTTAAGTAACATTAAACCAGCTCATAATTTATTTTCCAAGCTTTCATTTTCAGCCAACCAATCGATCAACTTCCCAAACTTTAACAGCCCCCAAAAGCGCTCCAAAACATTTTCTCGAGCACACTAAAACTTCAACTACCAGGAAGCTCCGTTTCCCTCCCGGGCCAGCAGTGTTTCAAACGCGCCAACTTGCGCTCAAAACAATTTCTCATCCAATCCTCGAGCAGAGAAACATTCTTCTGGAAACAAACAAGCGAACGCGTTCCGGGGTTGCAACAGAAAACGCTTGTGCAACAACTGAGGAAGGACTTTTTTCATTTTCAAGACCAAACTTTTCCGCTGGACAGTTGGCCCCCGGAGGGGCGTTTGGAAGAGTTGCAATATTTCAAGTTCTTTTTACCCTTGGAGGGACAAGTGTCACGTGGATTGTTTCCGGAAAGGATGAGAGGGTGGTTGGTGCTAATTGCGTTTCAATTAGGTTTTGTGTGCGGCAGATTGCTTCTATTATCACAATTAGTAAAGTTCTTCATTGTCGAAGCAGATCGGAGCTTGTTTGTTTATGATGGGTTACCTAGAAATTCTGTCGGAGGCAGCTGAGGGAAATTTCCTCTTTTGTTCTGCCTTTAAAGTTGGGTGCGCTCAAGCAAAATACCTTCCAGGGCCATTTAAATCCGGATGAATTAACTTGAATAAGTCATTCCTGGTATGAGGGGGAGTAGCAAGGAGAAATGTGTAATACACTTTGTGGAACCGGTACCAGGAACTTTTCTTCAAGCACGCAAAGTAGCAAGTTACCTACCCCGAGCAGGGGTAAATAACACGGGAATACCATATTTTGGTATTACTTGGCATAATAACAAATACCAAAATGTGCCCTTGGTTGCCCAGTAATAGATGGTATAATACCATGAAATCATACCAAAAAACTGTATGGGGAAGACCAAAGCAATACCAAAACCTGCCATTCCAAGGGCAAATCAATACCAGACAAAAAACAACTTTCCGGGTAAATAAAAATCTCATTGGACAAATAACAATGAGAATTATCTATAGGATTACAGCTGGAATTCAATTTGGCTAATGGGATTGCTGTGAGAAATGGGAAGAATTTTGATGCTATATTTAAATCCTTCGAACAGGCAGGAAAACGAAGTCTTGCTTTGGAGAGCCAAAAAATATCAGGTAAAGAAAACTAGAGGAATACTGGAATCGAACTCATGACAGGTAAGGTGCAGACACCATTTTAGCTACCCGTTTACCAACTGAGCTATCAACGCTTGTTGAAAACGAGCTGCTGCTGCATCAACATGTTTTAGCTGTAGGCAAAAATATCAGGAAATTCAAAGAAAGAGAAATAAACTAAACCAGAACGAGAAAGGCTATAGCCCAGGCAGCGTGGCATTTGTCGTGGGATTTTCGAGGATGGATGATTCCAACTTAATAGGATTCAACACAAATCCAATATTAAAAGGATTTTAGAACGAAGTTCGAATACCACATGCATACCAACATGTTGGTATTGAATGAATTATTTTATCAAATTAACAAAGATTGACATTATTGTTTTGAGTTTATCGATTATGATGAAAATAGGCAAACAATGTTAAGTAAAATCCATTCTAAAATTTAAAATTTTTCACGTTTAACCTTTTGTTGTCGTAAAGTTAATCGTCTAAATATATAAATGTTTTTCTCATCATTTTCAAATGCATCAGCATACTTTTAAAGAATGTTAAACATCATTTTAAATAGATTTTTTTTATTAAATCACCATTATATTATAATATTTTATTTAAAATATCTTTACAATACCAATGTATGGTATTCCCTAATTTATAAAGATCATTAAATTATTTTTTTAGACCAAAATGAAATAGTTGGCTTTAATTTGGAGTAGATTTGCGTTTTTAAATATTTAAGTAAGTAACAGTATGTCAAAATTCGACATTTTCTTAAAATTTGCCCAATAACAAAACAATACCAAAATTTGGTATAATAACAATGATTGGTATTAACTTACACTTAAGACATTTTTTCAAGGGCTTGCGAAAACCAAAATTTGGTATTGATACCATTGAATGGTATTATTTTGCATTTCCCTTGTTATTTACCCATGCTCGGGACTCTGTGTTTATCCTATTTAAGCACATTGTTGTCCTCAACTCCTGGGTGTGTGTGCGTTGGCGTTTGAGTATGTAAGTAAGTGTTTTGGAAAACTTTTCATAACGAAGCTCCATCGAAAAGTTGCCTTCCATGAAGATGAACTTGAAAGCTGCCGTACCAGCTGTACAAAGCTCCAGAGGGGAAAAGTCGGGGCTTCCACGAAGCTTCTGCTCGTACCGTTGGCGGTGGCATATGGCTTGAATCCTGAGTAATTTAATAAACGTCACATCCACACACACGTGCACGTACGAATGTGTAAATGTGCTGGCAAAATGCCTTTTCCAGAAATACCAGTCGGAAACGGAATTTACTGACAATTACGGTGTAAACCTCGTGCACCTCGGAATGACAACTGCATAACAATGAATGCCTCCATTCAGAAACAAGCTAATATCGAACCTACCAACTCTTATCATCCAACCAGAATGGAGGAGAGGTTGGTTTGTTTCGTTTCGAAAACATTCCTCCTTCCCCTCGCAAATCCCCTCACGGAATCCGGAACATTGACGACCGATAAAGTGTTCATGGCTTGAACCGATACCATTATGGATCTGTCTCTCAAGTCTGTGTGTGTGGTTGATCCTTTATTGCATGGTGCGCGCCCATAGTCTACCCATAGTCATCATGATGGAAATAATGATGCATTTCCCCGCAGCTCTCCTAAATCCGAGCAATACGACTTCAAACGACACGTTGAATGGGGCTAGGGTAGGATGTTCAATGTTGGAAAGTATCAGTTATTAATTTTTGTCATTTTTGTCTTTTTTGTAATTTTTGTAATTTTTGTAATTTTTGTAATTTTTGTAATTTTTGTAATTTTTGTAATTTTTGTAATTTTTGTAATTTTTGTAATTTTTGTAATTTTTTTAATTTTTGTAATTTTTGTAATTTTTGTAATTTTTGTAATTTTTGTAATTTTTGTAATTTTTGTAATTTTTGTAATTTTTGTATTTTTTGTAATTTTTGTAATTTTTGTAATTTTTGTAATTTTTGTAATTTTTGTAATTTTTGTAATTTTTGTCATTTTTGTCTTTTTGTCTTTTTGTAATTTTTGTCTTTTTGTAATTTTTGTAATTTTCGTAATTTTTGTAATTTTTGTAATTTTTGTAATTTTTGTAATTTTTGTAATTTTTGTAATTTTTGTAATTTTTGTAATTTTTAATTTTTGTCATTTTTGTCATTTTTGTAATTTTTTGTCATTTTTGTCATTTTTGTCATTTTTGTCATTTTTGTCATTTTTGTCATTTTTGTCATTTTTGTCATTTTTGTCATTTTTGTCATTTTTGTCATTTTTGTCATTTTTGTCATTTTTGTCATTTTTGTCATTTTTGTCATTTTTGTCATTTTTGTCATTTTTGTCATTTTTGTCATTTTTGTCATTTTTGTCATTTTTGTCATTTTTGTCATTTTTGTCATTTTTGTCATTTTTGTCATTTTTGTCATTTTTGTCATTTTGTCATTTTTGTCATTTTTGTCATTTTTGTCATTTTTGTCATTTTTGTCATTTTTGTCATTTTTGTCATTTTTGTCATTTTTGTCATTTTTGTCATTTTTGTCATTTTTGTCATTTTTGTCATTTTTGTCATTTTTGTCATTTTTGTAATTTTTGTAATTTTTGTAATTTTTGTAATTTTTGTAATTTTTGTAATTTTTGTAATTTTTGTAATTTTTGTCATTTTTGTCATTTTTGTCATTTTTGTCATTTTTGTCATTTTTGTCATTTTTGTCATTTTTGTCATTTTTGTCATTTTTGTCATTTTTGTCATTTTTGTCATTTTTGTCATTTTTGTCATTTTTGTCATTTTTGTCATTTTTGTCATTTTTGTCATTTTTGTCATTTTTGTCATTTTTGTCATTTTTGTCATTTTTGTCATTTTTGTCATTTTTGTCATTTTTGTCATTTTTGTCATTTTTGTCATTTTTGTCATTTTTGTCATTTTTGTCATTTTTGTCATTTTTGTCATTTTTGTCATTTTTGTAATTTTTTTCATTTTTGTCATTTTTGTCATTTTTGTCATTTTTGTCATTTTTGTCATTTTGGTCATTTTGGTCATTTTGGTCATTTTGGTCATTTTGGTCATTTTGGTCATTTTGGTCATTTTGGTCATTTTGGTCATTTTGGTCATTTTGGTCATTTTGGTCATTTTGGTCATTTTGGTCATTTTGGTCATTTTGGTCATTTTGGTCATTTTGGTCATTTTGGTCATTTTGGTCATTTTGGTCATTTTGGTCATTTTGGTCATTTTGGTCATTTTGGTCATTTTGGTCATTTTGGTTATTTTGGTCATTTTGGTCATTTTGGTCATTTTGGTCATTTTGGTCATTTTGGTCATTTTGGTTATTTTGGTCATTTTGGTCATTTTGGTCATTTTGGTCATTTTTGTAATTTTTGTAATTTTTGTAATTTTTGTAATTTTTGTAATTTTTGTCATTTTTGTAATTTTTGTCATTTTGGTCATTTGGTCATTTTGGTCATTTTGGTCATTTTGGTGATTTTGGTCATTTTGGTCATTTTGGTCATTTTGGTCATTTTGGTCATTTTGGTCATTTTGGTCATTTTTGGTCATTTTGGTCATTTTGGTCATTTTGGTCATTTTGGTCATTTTGGTCATTTTGGTCATTTTGGTCATTTTGGTCATTTTGGTCATTTTGGTCATTTTGGTCATTTTGGTCATTTTGGTCATTTTGGTCATTTTGGTCATTTTGGTCATTTTGGTCATTTTGGTCATTTTGGTCATTTTGGTCATTTTGGTCATTTTTGTAATTTTAGTAATTTTAGTAATTTTTGTTATTTTTGTAATTTTTGCATTTTTTGTAATTTTTGTAATTTTTGTTATTTTTGTAATTTTTGTAATTTTTGTAATTTTTGTAATTTTTGTAATTTTTGTAATTTTTGTAATTTTTGTAATTTTTGTAATTTTTGTAATTTTTGTAATTTTTGTAATTTTTGTAATTTTTGTAATTTTTGTAATTTTTGTAATTTTTGTAATTTTTGTCATTTTGGTCATTTTGGTCATTTTGGTGATTTTGGTCATTTTGGTCATTTTGGTCATTTTGGTCATTTTGGTCATTTAGGTCATTTTGGTCATTTTTGGTCATTTTGGTCATTTTGGTCATTTTGGTCATTTTGGTCATTTTGGTCATTTTGGTCATTTTGGTCATTTTGGTCATTTTGGTCATTTTGGTCATTTTGGTCATTTTGGTCATTTTGGTCATTTTGGTCATTTTGGTCATTTTTGTAATTTTAGTAATTTTAGTAATTTTTGTTATTTTTGTAATTTTTGCATTTTTTGTAATTTTTGTAATTTTTGTAATTTTTGTAATTTTTGTAATTTTTGTAATTTTTGTAATTTTTGTAATTTTTGTAATTTTTGTAATTTTTGTAATTTTTGTAATTTTTGTAATTTTTGTAATTTTTGTAATTTTTGTAATTTTTGTAATTTTTGTAATTTTTGTAATTTTTGTAATTTTTGTAATTTTTGTAATTTTTGTAATTTTTGTAATTTTTGTAATTTTTGTAATTTTTGTAATTTTTGTAATTTTTGTAATTTTTGTAATTTTTGTAATTTTTGCAATTTTTGTAATTTTTGTAATTTTTGTAATTTTTGTAATTTTTGTAATTTTTGTAATTTTTGTAATTTTTGTAATTTTTGTAATTTTTGTAATTTTTGTAATTTTTGTAATTTTTGTAATTTTTGTAATTTTTGTAATTTTTGTAATTTTTTAATTTTTGTAATTTTTGTAATTTTTGTAATTTTTGTAATTTTTGTAATTTTTGTAATTTTTGTAATATTTGTAATTTTTGTAATTTTTGTAATGTTTGTAATTTTTGTAATTTTTGTAATTTTTGTAATTTTTGTAATTTTTGTAATTTTTGTAATTTTTGTAATTTTTGTAATTTTTGTAATTTTTGTAATTTTTGTAATTTTTGTAATTTTTGTAATTTTTGTAATTTTTGTAATTTTGGTCATTTTTGTCATTTTTGTCATTTTTGTCATTTCAACAATTTCGGTCTTTTTGGTCGTTTTGGTTGTTTTGGTCATTTTGGTCATTTTGGTCATTTTGGTCATTTTGGTCATTTTGGTAATTTTGACCATTTTGGTCATTTTGGTCATTTTGGTCATTTTGGTCATTTTGGTCATTTTGGTCATTTTGGTCATTTTGGCCATTTTGACCATTTTGGTCATTTTGGTCATTTTGGTCATTTTGGTCATTTTGGTCATTTTGGTCATTTTGGTCATTTCGTTCATTTTGGTCATTTCAACCATTTCGGTCTTTTTGGTAATTTTGGTCATTTTGGTAATTTTGGTAATTTTGGTAATTTTGGTCATTTTGGTCATTTTGGTCTTTTTGGTCATTTTGGTCATTTTGGTAATTTTGGTCATTTTGGTCATTTTGGTCATTTTGGTCATTTTGGTCATTTTGGTCATTTTGGTCATTTTGGTCATTTTGGTCATTTTGGTCATTTTGGTCTTGGTCATTTTGGTCATTTTGGTCATTTTGGTCATTTTGGTCATTTTGGTCATTTTGGTCTTTTTGGTCATTTTGGTCATTTTGGTCATTTTGGTCATTTCAGATTTTTGTTGTTCTTGCCGTTTTGGAAAAAAATAATTGAAAAATATATTTTTGAAGATAAAATGTAAACCGATTTGTACTTAAAAATCAATCCTTACACTATAGATCAACCTACCCTATAGCTTCATGGTCCCACAGGGTTTGTTCCGTCCGACGTTATGAATGTTCGCATGAGGCGCTGCACATCTGCATATCTCTGCATGTGCCGTTTATGGTCCACATGGACCGGTACCTTTTGTATAGTGTTCCGTGCATGACGGGTTCACGGGTTCTCCATATCCACTATGCACTGCACGTCTGAACACCATCATCAGTGTGTGTTTGTTGTGGTGGACGCTTTTCGACTGGCAGTGGGGATGATATTGGACTCCACGTGAGTTTTGAGTTGTTTCGGAATGTAAGTGGAACTTCAATTTGAGGGATCTTTGGAACTTAATCCTTCGATGATTCAATGGTTTGGATATGCATGTTAAGATTTTCAACTAGCTTGTTCTTCATAATTGAGTAAAAAGTAAATAATTTGGTTTGAAGATCAAACAATTATATTCTGATCGAAATTAAAGAAAGGACCTTCATAATAAAGAAGATTACAATGAGAAATTCATCCAACAACCTAGTGAAAATCCTATCAACAAGGAAAAATCTAGGTCGAAAGCTGTTTGCACCATATAAAACAGAAGAGTGGGCTCTTTGAACTGACCTTTACCATCCACCCACAACAACAAAAAAATCACCAAGATTGGCAACACTGTTTTTTTGTTTTAACGAAACTTTTCCCACCCGGGAAGCGTAAAAAGTGCAACAAACGAAGGAAAAAAAATGCAGTCAAACTTCCTTTAATGCTCTTCTAAGGTAACAATGACGCAAAAACGGTGCCCTCCTTTTTTTATTCGTCCATCCTGCGTCTAGTCTGGGCTTCTTTCAAGTAGAAAAAAGAGAAAGAGCCAATTTGGAAAATGGGAAAATTAAACAAGCGCGCTTGCATACAGTACAGAAAAGTTTCACGCGATTTAATAAAAATGCTGTTACTTTGGACTCTCGGCTGGCTGGCCAGAGCTGGAAACACTGGCCGGGAAAAGTTGGACTCTCTTTCTTGGACGACCTAGGAAAGTTTGGCGCGAGTTCACCGCCGTTGCGACGCAATGCTGGGTAATTGGATATTATGGAAAGTTAAGTGCTAGATGGTCAACATTTGAGCAGCGTCAAGTTGTTTGGTAAGTCGGGAGGCAGCGTTTTAAAAGAAGCGACATTTGGAAAAAAGAACTCAATCTTCAGTGAAAATTCTCAAAGAATTTATTTAGATTTTCAAGCTTTTTGAAATACCTGAAAAAGTAGACAACTAACAAAAGGAACAAAATATCAATTTCAATCTCATTTGTGAATGTTAGCTTCCAATTCCTGATATAGAAGCAATCCTTCCCATTGAAGTTTAATTTCTCAAAAAAATAAAACCACCCATTGATGTTCAGTAGCTTTTATCTCTTTCTTTGTGTTTCAGAAGTCAGTCTATACGTCTGCACGAGGATGTTCCTGTATACATATAACTTTCAACCGTTAGTGAAACTTTTTCACCCACCCGGGACCACCAAACCACAAACAAACGAGAAAGCCAGAAGGGAAGGAAGGACAATTTTCCCGGAAAAACGCGAACCCCCATCCAGTAGTACTTTCTTTCAACTTTTGCTGGATGCTTTCGGTGTGTATTCTCTGTGATCATCCTAACACTCTGCGAGATGTGATGTGCAGCATCCATTCTTCATTCATCCCTCTAACAGTTCTGCTACGGAAGAAACAAGTGGTTTCGAGGATAATACCCAAAGAGTTGAGGGAAGGACTCAACACGCTGGAAAATTTTACATGGTTTTGGAGTGGCAGTTCCATTTGCATGATGTAATTTTCACAGTGTTAACCCCCTCCATCTTGCGTTGATGAATGTGCAGGGAATTGTTTTTGTTTGGAAAGAATTTGTTTGTTTTTGCTCAAACAACCGGTTCATTGTTTTTAGAGCGATGTTACGGGTTTCTTTGAAACAGCTTTATTAGATTTTGTTGTCTACAAGTGTTTGCTCCTTCGAGTAATTAAATCTCTTATCAACAATTCCCAGCATTGCATAATGCTTTCGCTGAGGTAAGGCAGAGCATCTCATTACGCCCTCTTTGGAATTATCCCTCAATTATTCATCAGCCTCAAACCGACTTCTTCCCGGTCTTGGATGATCCAACTTTTACTAAACAGTCACGATGCCACAGCCACAATCAATTTCTCTCGCGGCTCTCACCCTCCTGAAACTCTGCGGCCAACCTCCACTTCATTTGCAGTAAATTAAATCTTAATCCTAGAGCGCGCGGGTTAATCAATCTTCCCATAATTATTATGTACCTGCCACTACAGCAGGTGGCACCAGCTGTTGCGCGCCCTCGAGGCCTTTGTGCGCCCTCGTCCGTTGTGGCAAACTTTAGCCCGGATTACAATCTACTGGAGAGTTCGCGCACTTCCCTACATACCTACACCTTCTCTATGGCATCGGGAAATGCCATGGTGCAGCTGCCGCACCCGGCTTGGAGAGACTTTCCGTAAGTTATTATGTCCCCGGAATTACATGGCATCTTCCCCATCCGGGACCCGCTAGCCGATCGACGGGTACAGTGGCGACCAAATTTTTGAAATCATTTTCTTCAAAAAAAATGCTCTAAGTGAGCCAACCCCAGAATACCTCTACAACATTGCATGCAAAGCTTCGCACCCCTACAAACTTGCATGCAACTTAATTTTCGCCCTCGACTGTTTGCCCCACTTCGGATCCAATTACTAGCTGAGCGCGGAGTCCTTTGAGACCAACGCCAAGGAGGGGGAGGACGGCCTGTCCAAGGAATCGAACAATGAAGTCGCCATCCTTCATCTGGTGAGCCCGTCGCCGGAGTTTTTTTTTCTGCTCGCAAACTCGGGACGTGCAACAAGTCAGATTTTTTACTTCCTGCTACTTTTTTTTTGCTGATTTACCAAGTTGCGTTCAAATTGGATTGCAAGGGTAGGCAAATGTCGACGAAGGGGAGGGTGAGGGACCCAAAAGAGAGAAGGAAGGATCAGGGCAACAGTGTGGTCATGTTCGGACAAATTGGTGTCCTTTTTTTGCGAGTGGTTGGGATTCCTGTTTTTCTGCTGAAGTTGCTGGTTGTAATGGAGAAGTTAATGATTTTCAGAAATGAGAGGACTGTCAGATTAATTTTTCAGATTTGCTTGGGTCATGTAAAATTGATTCTGCTGAAAATGGGGGCATGACCTGTTGTGATAATTAACAATTTTCATGATAAGGATTCAATGTGCTATTAAAACCTCCTATACTCAAACATATTGAAACGTTACATTTCATTGAACATTTTATCAAAATAATATGGTTTGACTTATTGAAATGGGTTGACACACAATTATCCAATTTGAAAATTGGGTAAAATCATGTATTTCCATCGGGCACCTGATGGTGGCTCATCGGTACATTGAAACTTTTATTATGGCTTCAAAAAAGTGATTTCAACTGAAAACAAGAATCAATTTGGGACCAAATTAAGCAAAATATATCGAATTGGATGCAAACAGAATAAAATCGTAAACCTGCAGCGATACGAACTTTTCCCCTAGCTTAGCAAAATCTAATCTAAGATTTGCAATTGATTCCTCATAATTTTCTTGATTTCATGACATTGTTGCCAAATTGCTAAACTAAATAATTAATTGAAAAAAATAAACTTTGAATAAAATATAAAAGAAAAAAAAACATTTTCATCCAATTCATACCAACTAGTCATTTAAGGTCATGCTCAAGTCAATTAAGTATTCATAACTTTACGCAGTGTAGCCAGATATCATTTTATTTTGTGTCTAGAAAATCGATTTCCATGCAAATAAAAACATTTTTGTATAATCTGAATTTTAGCTGATTTATTTTTCAGAAAAAAATTTGAACTTGCCCATAATCTTAACGCTATTTTGTTCGTTTGAAAATATTAGTGAAAAATTTAAATGATAAAAATTTAAATGCAAAAAGAAGGGGTTTCCATACTAATTCTCATACAAAATTGAATTGCACAAATTGTTACCGCAAATTTTGATGTGATGTTTAGGGGCCTAAAAGAAACCGAAAAAAACGTTGTTTAGAAAAATCGAACATATGGAGCTATCCTAATTTACAGTTTTGCTAATGTCAGAAATTTGCAAATAATTTAAAAACAAAATCTATATGAACCTAAAGGTTTTTCAATAAAAAATCTTTTTTAGGTAATATTTTACCCCAAGATAAGTTGGTGAAATGTCTAAGGAGGGTGATAGAGTAAGTAAATCTTTCCCTGTTCCTGAGGGGAACACCCGTGAAGAGTATCGGGGCCGGCATTTACAAAGCGGATTCAGTGACAGTTTATTAATCAACTTAATGTTAACATGTTAAGGTAAATGCTAACATTCCATAGGTTGTCTTCCTAAGGTGTCTTGATAAGGTCCAGTTTGTGACGATACACTACCTTCCCTTTACTAAGCAATCGAATCCAGAAGGGAAAAGATCACCACAGGACCAACACAGAGCCGGGATTTGAACCCCGATCTACCGCTTACAAGGCGGAAGCGTTACCACTGGGCTACGTGTCTCGGTCTGGGGTGATAAAGACCATTCATAAACCACGTGGACACTTTGGGGGGGGGGGGCGAGGGGGGGCTAGCGATTGTCCACACGCTCCATACAAAAAGATTTTTTTTTGTATGGACAATTGTGCACGTGGGGGGGGGGAAGGGGCTGATAATTCCATAACAAGATTCCACGTGGTTTGTGGATGGTCCCTTAGGATCAGAATCCTTTCCAAACAGTTAAGCAATTCTATACGAAATCGGCCAATTTTGACCCTTTTTATTTTTTGATTTGGCTCAAACTTTGTGGGGGCCTTCCCTGCGCCCAAAGAAGCCATTTTGTGACATACAATTTTGGCAGCTGTTCATGCAAAAATGGTACGTAAATATTCGAAAATCTGTAAGTTTTGAATTAATTTTCTGATTGATTTTGTGTCTTCGACAAAGTTGTATGAATTGACTTTTCAGAAAAAAAATGATTCATCTAAATAAAAACATTTGCCGATTTTTAAATAAACTTTTTTTTTACAAAAATTATGACAAAAAATTTATTGCAAAAAATATTTTTTTTTATTGAGATAAAATAGAAATTTCAGCTCAATGTATTTTTTTCATTTCAGCAGAAAGATGATTTTTTCAACACGAGTTGTACATTTATTACCGAGTTGGATAGATATGGCGTGTGCTGAAAAAAAATCAAGTTTGGCAACGAGTTGCTTACAACATTTTTAGTATTTCCGAAAAAAACGCTTTTTGATTGGTTTTTGCCTTTCTTACAAAAGAAAGGTTTATGGTTTGCTTTTGGAAAAACGCTTTTATCAGAAATCTTAAAAAAATCGTACACGGCGAGGATTCGTCCCAGGAAAAAATCCTATTACTAAATTGAAGGTTAGGATGCGCTCTTTCGATTGAATTTAAGCCCGAAACCCGGAACTCAAAGTCTGATTTTTGAAAGCTCTTTTTCTGAAATACATGAGCGATGTCTGTATCCGCTCTTAAAAATTTGTGTCTTCCATCACTGGAAAACCGCTCGTAAAACCCACAATTTTTATAAGTCAGATCTGTAGCCGTGGGGTCGGAGACGAACATTTTATTTTTCGATTCACAATTTTCGACCAGTAAATGTGGTCAAAGCCATTTTTAGAGGTATTTTTTGGACTATTTTACAGATAACACTATCAAATTAAAAGAATTCAGTTTCAAACAAAAAGCCATTCGAAAACATGCGCCATAAACTGCTTGGGCCCAAAATTTGAAGCTTTTCCAAAATGTATTTCCAGAGATATAGCCATTTTAGTGTTTTTCGTCTTATTTTTACCCTATTTTTTTCCTATAAAATTTTTGGATTTATACAAAATCATATACTGAACATCAAATTCGAAGTCCCGGCTCGTTCTTGCTCGAAAGCTCGACAAGTCGTCAAGTCGAAGCTTCAACGCCAGCGCTTCAACGCCAGCGCTTCAACGCCAGCGCTTCAACGCCAGCGCTTCAACGCCAGCGCTTCAACGCCAGCGCTTCAACGCCAGCGCTTCAACGCCAGCGCTTCAACGCCAGCGCTTCAACGCCAGCGCTTCAACGCCAGCGCTTCAACGCCAGCGCTTTTACGCTTGCGCGTTTTACGCTGCGCGTGAAAGTGTTCTTTCTGGCTTCTCATAATAGATCGACAAAGTGCAATAGCGAAGATAGCAGAAGTTATCTTGCAAGTACTAAAAAAGTTATCTTGCAAGTACTAAAAATCAAAAAACATCGCTGCAAGATAACTTTTTAGTACAGAAGTTATCTTGCAGCGATGTTTTTTTCTAAAATCATCGAATCTGTAAGATAACTTTCTGCAAGATAACTTCAGCTCAAATTGGCAAGATAACTTTCTGCAAGATAACTTCAGTTCGATTTCTGCAAGGTAACTTCAGCTCGGTTTTTGCATTATAACATTCAGCAAGGTAATTTCAGCTAAATTTTGTTTGTACGGTAACTTTCTGCAAGATAACTTCAGTTGGTTTTATTGAACAAGACTGCAAGGTAATTTCAATTTTATTCAGAATAATTGAAGGAATATTTTTATGAATAAATTCAATTAAATAAATTTCCTTCTTAAATTTAAACTCGCAAGATAACTTCAGTCGGTTTCATAGAATCAGACTGCAAGGTAACTTCAATTTTATTCAGAATAATTGAAGGAATATTTTTATGAATAAATTCAATTAAATAAATTTCCTTCTGAAATTTAAACTCGCAAGATAACTTCAGTCGGTTTCATAGAATCAGACTGCAAGGTAACTTCAATTTTATTCAGAATAATTGAAGGAATATATTTATGAATAAATTCAATTAAATAAATTTCCTTCTGAAATTTAAACTCGCAAGATAACTTCAGTCGGTTTCATAGAACCAGACTGCAAGGTAACTTCGATTTTATTCAGAATAATTGAAGGAATATTTTTATAAATAAATTAAATTAAATAAATTCCCTTATAAAATTTAAACTCGCAAGATAACTTCAGTCGGTTTCATTTAGCCAGTCTGCAAGGTAACTTCGATTTTATTCAGAATAATTGAAGGAATATTTTCATGAATAAATAAAATTAAATAAATTTCCTTCTAAAATTTAAACTCGCAAGATAACTTCAGTCGGTTTCATTTAGCCAGTCTGCAAGGTAACTTCGATTTTATTCAGAATAATTGAAGGAATATTTTCATGAATAAATAAAATTAAATAAATTTCCTTCTAAAATTTAAACTCGCAAGATAACTTCAGTCGGTTTCATAGAACCAGTCTGCAAGGTAACTTCGATTTTATTCAGAATAATTGAAGGAATATTTTTATTAATAAATTAAATTACATAAATTCCCTTATAAAATTTAACCTCGCAAGATAACTTCAGTCGGTTTCATAGAATCAGACTGCAAGGTAACTTCAATTTTATTCAGAATAATTGAAGGAATATATTTATGAATAAATTCAATTAAATAAATTTCCTTCTTAAATTTAAACTCGCAAGATAACTTCAGTCGGTTTCATAGAATCAGACTGCAAGGTAACTTCAATTTTATTCAGAATAATTGAAGGAATATTTTTATGAATAAATTCAATTAAATAAATTTCCTTCTGAAATTTAAACTCGCAAGATAACTTCAGTCGGTTTCATAGAATCAGACTGCAAGGTAACTTCAATTTTATTCAGAATAATTGAAGGAATATATTTATGAATAAATTCAATTAAATAAATTTCCTTCTGAAATTTAAACTCGCAAGATAACTTCAGTCGGTTTCAAAGAACCAGACTGCAAGGTAACTTCGATTTTATTCAGAATAATTGAAGGAATATTTTTATAAATAAATTAAATTAAATAAATTCCCTTATAAAATTTAAACTCGCAAGATAACTTCAGTCGGTTTCATTTAGCCAGTCTGCAAGGTAACTTCGATTTTATTCAGAATAATTGAAGGAATATTTTCATGAATAAATAAAATTAAATAAATTTCCTTCTAAAATTTAAACTCGCAAGATAACTTCAGTCGGTTTCATTTAGCCAGTCTGCAAGGTAACTTCGATTTTATTCAGAATAATTGAAGGAATATTTTCATGAATAAATAAAATTAAATAAATTTCCTTCTAAAATTTAAACTCGCAAGATAACTTCAGTCGGTTTCATTTAGTCAGTCTGCAAGGTAACTTCGATTTTATTCAGAATAATTGAAGGAATATTTTTATTAATAAATTAAATTACATAAATTCCCTTATAAAATTTAACCTCGCAAGATAACTTCAGTCGGTTTCATAGAATCAGACTGCAAGGTAACTTCAATTTTATTCAGAATAATTGAAGGAATATATTTATGAATAAATTCAATTAAATAAATTTCCTTCTGAAATTTAAACTCGCAAGATAACTTCAGTCGGTTTCATAGAATCAGACTGCAATGTAACTTCAATTTTATTCAGAATAATTGAAGGAATATTTTTATGAATAAATTAAATTAAATAAATTTCCTTCTTAAATTTAAACTCGCAAGATAACTTCAGACGGTTTCATAGAACCAGTCTGCAAGGTAACTTCGATTTTATTCAGAATAATTGAAGGAATATTTTCATGAATAAATAAAATTAAATAAATTTCCTTCTAAAATTTTATCTCGCAAGATAACTTCAGTCGGTTTCATAGAACCAGTCTGCAAGGTAACTTCGATTTTATTCAGAATAATTGAAGGAATATTTTCATGAATAAATAAAATTAAATAAATTCCATTCTAAAATTTAAACTCGCAAGATAACTTCAGTCGGTTTCATTTAGCCAGTCTGCAAGGTAACTTCGATTTTATTCAGAATAATTGAAGGAATATTTTCATGAATAAATAAAATTAAATAAATTTCCTTCTAAAATTTAAACTCGCAAGATAACTTCAGTCGGTTTCATTTAGCCAGTCTGCAAGGTAACTTCGATTTTATTCAGAATAATTGAAGGAATATTTTCATGAATAAATAAAATTAAATAAATTTCCTTCTAAAATTTAAACTCGCAAGATAACTTCAGTCGGTTTCATTTAGTCAGTCTGCAAGGTAACTTCAATTTTATTCAGAATAATTGAAGGAATATTTTTATTAATAAATTAAATTACATAAATTCCCTTATAAAATTTAACCTCGCAAGATAACTTCAGTCGGTTTCATAGAATCAGACTGCAAGGTAACTTCAATTTTATTCAGAATAATTGAAGGAATATATTTATGAATAAATTCAATTAAATAAATTTCCTTCTGAAATTTAAACTCGCAAGATAACTTCAGTCGGTTTCATAGAATCAGACTGCAATGTAACTTCAATTTTATTCAGAATAATTGAAGGAATATTTTTATGAATAAATTAAATTAAATAAATTTCCTTCTTAAATTTAAACTCGCAAGATAACTTCAGACGGTTTCATAGAATCAGACTGCAAGGTAACTTCAATTTTATTCAGAATAATTGAAGGAATATTTTTATGAATAAATTAAATTAAATAAATTTCCTTCTGAAATTTAAACTCGCAAGATAACTTCAGTCGGTTTCATAGAATCAGACTGCAAGGTAACTTCAATTTTATTCAGAATAATTGAAGGAATATTTTTATGAATAAATTCAATTAAATAAATTTCCTTCTTAAATTTAAACTCGCAAGATAACTTCAGTCGAATTCATAGAATCAGACTGCAAGGTAACTTCAATTTTATTCAGAATAATTGAAGGAATATATTTATGAATAAATTCAATTAAATAAATTTCCTTCTGAAATTTAAACTCGCAAGATAACTTCAGTCGGTTTCATAGAATCAGACTGCAAGGTAACTTCAATTTTATTCAGAATAATTGAAGGAATATTTTTATGAATAAATTCAATTAAATAAATTTCCTTCTTAAATTTAAACTCGCAAGATAACTTCAGTCGGTTTCATAGAATCAGACTGCAAGGTTACTTCAATTTTATTCAGAATAATTGAAGGAATATTTTTATGAATAAATTCAATTAAATAAATTTCCTTCTGAAATTTAAACTCGCAAGATAACTTCAGTCGGTTTCATAGAATCAGACTGCAAGGTAACTTCAATTTTATTCAGAATAATTGAAGGAATATATTTATGAATAAATTCAATTAAATAAATTTCCTTCTGAAATTTAAACTCGCAAGATAACTTCAGTCGGTTTCATAGAATCAGACTGCAAGGTAACTTCAATTTTATTCAGAATAATTGAAGGAATATTTTTATAAATAAATTAAATTAAATAAATTCCCTTATAAAATTTAAACTCGCAAGATAACTTCAGTCGGTTTCAAAGAACCAGACTGCAAGGTAACTTCGATTTTATTCAGAATAATTGAAGGAATATTTTTATAAATAAATTAAATTAAATAAATTTCCTTTTAATATTTAATCTCGCAAGATAACTTCAGTCGGTTTCATAGAACCAGACTGCAAGGTAACTTCGATTTTATTCAGAATAATTGAAGGAATATTTTTATTAATAAATTAAATTACATAAATTCCCTTATAAAATTTAACCTCGCAAGATAACTTCAGTCGGTTTCATAGAATCAGACTGCAAGGTAACTTCAATTTTATTCAGAATAATTGAAGGAATATATTTATGAATAAATTCAATTAAATAAATTTCCTTCTTAAATTTAAACTCGCAAGATAACTTCAGTCGGTTTCATAGAATCAGACTGCAAGGTAACTTCAATTTTATTCAGAATAATTGAAGGAATATTTTTATGAATAAATTCAATTGAATAAATTTCCTTCTTAAATTTAAACTCGCAAGATAACTTCAGTCGGTTTCATAGAATCAGACTGCAAGGTAACTTCAATTTTATTCAGAATAATTGAAGGAATATTTTTATTAATAAATTAAATTACATAAATTCCCTTATAAAATTTAACCTCGCAAGATAACTTCAGTCGGTTTCATAGAATCAGACTGCAAGGTAACTTCAATTTTATTCAGAATAATTGAAGGAATATTTTTATGAATAAATTCAATTAAATAAATTTCCTTCTTAAATTTAAACTCGCAAGATAACTTCAGTCGGTTTCATAGAATCAGACTGCAAGGTAACTTCAATTTTATTCAGAATAATTGAAGGAATATTTTTATTAATAAATTAAATTACATAAATTCCCTTATAAAATTTAACCTCGCAAGATAACTTCAGTCGGTTTCATAGAATCAGACTGCAAGGTAACTTCAATTTTATTCAGAATAATTGAAGGAATATTTTTATTAATAAATTAAATTACATAAATTCCCTTATAAAATTTAACCTCGCAAGATAACTTCAGACGGTTTCATAGAATCAGACTGCAAGGTAACTTCAATTTTATTCAGAATAATTGAAGGAATATTTTTATGAATAAATTAAATTAAATAAATTTCCTTCTGAAATTTAAACTCGCAAGATAACTTCAGTCGGTTTCATAGAATCAGACTGCAAGGTAACTTCAATTTTATTCAGAATAATTGAAGGAATATTTTTATTAATAAATTAAATTACATAAATTCCCTTATAAAATTTAACCTCGCAAGATAACTTCAGTCGGTTTCATAGAATCAGACTGCAAGGTAACTTCAATTTTATTCAGAATAATTGAAGGAATATATTTATGAATAAATTCAATTAAATAAATTTCCTTCTTAAATTTAAACTCGCAAGATAACTTCAGTCGGTTTCATAGAATCAGACTGCAAGGTAACTTCAATTTTATTCAGAATAATTGAAGGAATATTTTTATGAATAAATTCAATTGAATAAATTTCCTTCTTAAATTTAAACTCGCAAGATAACTTCAGTCGGTTTCATAGAATCAGACTGCAAGGTAACTTCAATTTTATTCAGAATAATTGAAGGAATATTTTTATTAATAAATTAAATTACATAAATTCCCTTATAAAATTTAACCTCGCAAGATAACTTCAGTCGGTTTCATAGAATCAGACTGCAAGGTAACTTCAATTTTATTCAGAATAATTGAAGGAATATATTTATGAATAAATTCAATTAAATAAATTTCCTTCTTAAATTTAAACTCGCAAGATAACTTCAGTCGGTTTCATAGAATCAGACTGCAAGGTAACTTCAATTTTATTCAGAATAATTGAAGGAATATTTTTATGAATAAATTCAATTGAATAAATTTCCTTCTTAAATTTAAACTCGCAAGATAACTTCAGTCGGTTTCATAGAATCAGACTGCAAGGTAACTTCAATTTTATTCAGAATAATTGAAGGAATATTTTTATTAATAAATTAAATTACATAAATTCCCTTATAAAATTTAACCTCGCAAGATAACTTCAGTCGGTTTCATAGAATCAGACTGCAAGGTAACTTCAATTTTATTCAGAATAATTGAAGGAATATTTTTATGAATAAATTCAATTAAATAAATTTCCTTCTTAAATTTAAACTCGCAAGATAACTTCAGTCGGTTTCATAGAATCAGACTGCAAGGTAACTTCAATTTTATTCAGAATAATTGAAGGAATATTTTTATTAATAAATTAAATTACATAAATTCCCTTATAAAATTTAACCTCGCAAGATAACTTCAGTCGGTTTCATAGAATCAGACTGCAAGGTAACTTCAATTTTATTCAGAATAATTGAAGGAATATTTTTATTAATAAATTAAATTACATAAATTCCCTTATAAAATTTAACCTCGCAAGATAACTTCAGACGGTTTCATAGAATCAGACTGCAAGGTAACTTCAATTTTATTCAGAATAATTGAAGGAATATTTTTATGAATAAATTAAATTAAATAAATTTCCTTCTGAAATTTAAACTCGCAAGATAACTTCAGTCGGTTTCATAGAATCAGACTGCAAGGTAACTTCAATTTTATTCAGAATAATTGAAGGAATATTTTTATGAATAAATTCAATTAAATAAATTTCCTTCTTAAATTTAAACTCGCAAGATAACTTCAGTCGAATTCATAGAATCAGACTGCAAGGTAACTTCAATTTTATTCAGAATAATTGAAGGAATATTTTTATGAATAAATTAAATTAAATAAATTTCCTTCTAAAATTTTATCTCGCAAGATAACTTCAGTCGGTTTCATAGTGCCCGTCTGCAAGGTAACTTCAATTTTATTCAGAATAATTGAAGGAATATTTTTATGAATAAATTCAATTAAATAAATTTCCTTCTTAAATTTAAACCCGCAAGATAACTTCAGTCGAATTCATAGAATCAGACTGCAAGGTAACTTCAATTTTATTCAGAATAATTGAAGGAATATTTTTATGAATAAATTAAATTAAATAAATTTCCTTCTTAAATTTAAACTCGCAAGATAACTTCAGTCGGTTTCATAGAATCAGACTGCAAGGTAACTTCAATTTTATTCAGAATAATTGAAGGAATATTAAATAAATTTCCTTCTGAAATTTAAACTCGCAAGATAACTTCAGTCGGTTTCATTTAGCCAGTCTGCAAGGTAACTTCGATTTTATTCAGAATAATTGAAGGAATATTTTCATGAATAAATAAAATTAAATAAATTTCCTTCTTAAATTTAAACTCGCAAGATAACTTCAGTCGGTTTCATAGAATCAGACTGCAAGGTAACTTCAATTTTATTCAGAATAATTGAAGGAATATTAAATAAATTTCCTTCTGAAATTTAAACTCGCAAGATAACTTCAGTCGGTTTCATAGAATCAGACTGCAAGGTAACTTCAATTTTATTCAGAATAATTGAAGGAATATATTTATGAATAAATTCAATTAAATAAATTTCCTTCTGAAATTTAAACTCGCAAGATAACTTCAGTCGGTTTCATAGAATCAGACTGCAAGGTAACTTTAATTTTATTCAGAATAATTGAAGGAATATTTTTATGAATAAATTAAATTAAATAAATTTCCTTCTTAAATTTAAACTCGCAAGATAACTTCAGTCGGTTTCATAGAATCAGACTGCAAGGTAACTTCAATTTTATTCAGAATAATTGAAGGAATATTAATAATGAATAAATTAAATTAAATAAATTTCCTAACCGACTGAAGTTATCTTGCGAGTTTAAATTTCAGAAGGAAATTCATTTCATTTTTTATTTTTAAAAATATTCCATCAATTATTCTGAATAAAATTGAAGTTACCTTGCAGTCTGATTCTATGAAACCGACTGAAGTTATCTTGCGAGTTTAAATTTAAGAAGGAAATTTATTTAATTGAATTTATTCATAAAAATATTCCTTCAATTATTCTGAATAAAATTGAAGTAACCTTGCAGTCTGATTCTATGAAACCGACTGAAGTTATCTTGCGAGGTAAAATTTTATAAGGGAATTTATTTAATTGAATTTATTCATAAAAATATTCCTTCAATTATTCTGAATAAAATTGAAGTTACCTTGCAGTCTGATTCTATGAAACCGACTGAAGTTATCTTGCGAGTTTAAATTTAAGAAGGAAATTTATTTAATTGAATTTATTCATAAAAATATTCCTTCAATTATTCTGAATAAAATTAAAGTTACCTTGCAGTCTGATTCTATGAAACCGACTGAAGTTATCTTGCGAGTTTAAATTTCAGAAGGAAATTTATTTAATTGAATTTATTCATAAATATATTCCTTCAATTATTCTGAATAAAATTGAAGTTACCTTGCAGTCTGATTCTATGAAACCGACTGAAGTTATCTTGCGAGGTTAAATTTTATAAGGGAATTTATTTAATTGAATTTATTCATAAAAATATTCCTTCAATTATTCTGAATAAAATTGAAGTTACCTTGCAGTCTGATTCTATGAAACCGACTGAAGTTATCTTGCGAGTTTAAATTTAAGAAGGAAATTTATTTAATTGAATTTATTCATAAAAATATTCCTTCAATTATTCTGAATAAAATTGAAGTTACCTTGCAGTCTGATTCTATGAAACCGACTGAAGTTATCTTGCGAGGTTAAATTTTATAAGAGAATTTATTTAATTGAATTTATTCATAAAAATATTCCTTCAATTATTCTGAATAAAATTGAAGTTACCTTGCAGTCAGATTCTATGAAACCGACTGAAGTTATCTTGCGAGTTTAAATTTTATAAGGGAATTTATTTAATTTAATTTATTTATAAAAATATTCCTTCAATTATTCTGAATAAAATCGAAGTTACCTTGCAGTCTGGTTCTTTGAAACCGACTGAAGTTATCTTGCGAGTTTTAATTTTATAAGGGAATTTATTTAATTTAATTTATTTATAAAAATATTCCTTCAATTATTCTGAATAAAATCGAAGTTACCTTGCAGTCTGGTTCTTTGAAACCGACTGAAGTTATCTTGCGAGTTTAAATTTTATAAGGGAATTTATTTAATTTAATTTATTCATAAAAATATTTTTTTTTTTTTTTTTTTGGGAGGGTGGTCCAGCCGCACATCGTTGATGTTGAAACCTCTAAACTGGGCCCTCGTCCTGTCACGTCCGTCAGTAGTCTTGTCGTACATTACAACTAGAATCAGATCTGCCAATGAATTAGTACACTTCGACCAAATAAACACTGACGCTGTATGGATCTGACCCTAGAATAAATGCACAGTTGTGTGTTATTCATAAGTCTAACTTATTCAATTATTCATTTAAGTCCAAATATTCATTTGCTAACTACTTTGGATTGAAAATCTAACCTTTAATCTAAAATCCTCTCAACTTAATGTTCAAAACTAAACGTTCCTTTAACTGTTGCAGTACTACTTCTATCAAAAACAATAAAAATTTATGAACAGATATACAAATAGGATAGAAATCGCGTTTTTAAAAAGAAATGATCATTTACGTCAAAAGATCCGTAGTTCCTCGATTCGCAACAATGGTCAATACAACCATTATCCGAAAACCGTTAGTTCAACAGATCAACGAATTTTGTTCGATATCATTACATTATTGATTGATCGAGACTCTATGGACAATTTGACATAAAAGAATGCCTAGTATTCTACATCTATCAAAGTTTATTGACAGCATTACTCTAACTTAACAATTGCAACTAAATTTATCATCAAATAGATTTGGAAAAGATACAGATTTATTTTAAATGCTAGTGCTAAGCAACAAATCAATTGTACTATCCTGAAGTCCCACCTAAATCCCACATTGTGATAGTGAAAAAGTCACAGAAGCAGCGGTGTCTTGTGCAATTGTGATATTTTCACTATCGGAGAACTACCTAGTTCACGAAGACAGCTTATCGGTCAACGCTTAAGCCCTGGGGCTGCGGCAAAGCGAGTTCTCGTAGCATGAAGTGGTGTCCATAGTGCTTATAAAAAAATAATGTATACCCAAATTTTAACTAATGCACTAGGATCAAATCATGCCCCTTGACTTTACAAGGCCCAGGGTTAATTGAATTTATTCATAAAAATATTCCTTCAATTATTCTGAATAAAATCGAAGTTACCTTGCAGACTGGTTCTATGAAACCGACTGAAGTTATCTTGCGAGATAAAATTTTAGAAGGAAATTTATTTAATTTTATTTATTCATGAAAATATTCCTTCAATTATTCTGAATAAAATTGAAGTTACCTTGCAGTCTGATTCTATGAAACCGACTGAAGTTATCTTGCGAGTTTAAATTTAAGAAGGAAATTTATTTCATTGAATTTATTCATAAAAATATTCCTTCAATTATTCTGAATAAAATTGAAATTACCTTGCAGTCTTGTTCAATAAAACCAACTGAAGTTATCTTGCAGAAAGTTACCTTACAAAAAAATCTAGCTGAAATTACCTTGCAGAAAGTTATTATGCATAAACCGAGCTAAAGTTACCTTGCAGAAATCGAATTGAAGTTATCTTGCAGAAAGTTATCTTGCCAATTTGAGCTGAAGTTATCTTGCAGAAAGTTATCTTACAGATTCGATGATTTTAGAAAAAAAACATCGCTGCAAGATAACTTCTGTACTAAAAAGTTATCTTGCAGCGATGTTTTTTGATTTTTAGTACTTGCAAGATAACTTTTTTAGTACTTGCAAGATAACTTCTGCTATCTAATAAAATTAAAGTTACCTTGCAGTCTGATTCTATGAAACCGACTGAAGTTATCTTGCGAGTTTAAATTTCAGAAGGAAATTTATTTAATTGAATTTATTCATAAATATATTCCTTCAATTATTCTGAATAAAATTGAAGTTACCTTGCAGTCTGATTCTATGAAACCGACTGAAGTTATCTTGCGAGGTTAAATTTTATAAGGGAATTTATTTAATTGAATTTATTCATAAAAATATTCCTTCAATTATTCTGAATAAAATTGAAGTTACCTTGCAGTCTGATTCTATGAAACCGACTGAAGTTATCTTGCGAGTTTAAATTTAAGAAGGAAATTTATTTAATTGAATTTATTCATAAAAATATTCCTTCAATTATTCTGAATAAAATTGAAGTTACCTTGCAGTCTGATTCTATGAAACCGACTGAAGTTATCTTGCGAGGTTAAATTTTATAAGAGAATTTATTTAATTGAATTTATTCATAAAAATATTCCTTCAATTATTCTGAATAAAATTGAAGTTACCTTGCAGTCAGATTCTATGAAACCGACTGAAGTTATCTTGCGAGGTTAAATTTTATAAGGGAATTTATTTAATTGAATTTATTCATAAAAATATTCCTTCAATTATTCTGAATAAAATTGAAGTTACCTTGCAGTCTGATTCTATGAAACCGACTGAAGTTATCTTGCGAGTTTTAATTTTATAAGGGAATTTATTTAATTGAATTTATTCATAAAAATATTCCTTCAATTATTCTGAATAAAATTGAAGTTACCTTGCAGTCTGATTCTATGAAACCGACTGAAGTTATCTTGCGAGTTTAAATTTTATAAGGGAATTTATTTAATTCAATTTATTCATAAAAATATTTTTTTTTTTTTTTTTTTGGGAGGGTGGTCCAGCCGCACATCGTTGATGTTGAAACCTCTAAACTGGGCCCTCGTCCTGTCACGTCCGTCAGTAGTCTTGTCGTACATTACAACTAGAATCAGATCTGCCAATGAATTAGTACACTTCGACCAAATAAACACTGACGCTGTATGGATCTGACCCTAGAATAAATGCACAGTTGTGTGTTATTCATAAGTCTAACTTATTCAATTATTCATTTAAGTCCAAATATTCATTTGCTAACTACTTTGGATTGAAAATCTAACCTTTAATCTAAAATCCTCTCAACTTAATGTTCAAAACTAAACGTTCCTTTAACTGTTGCAGTACTACTTCTATCAAAAACAATAAAAATTTATGAACAGATATACAAATAGGATAGAAATCGCGTTTTTAAAAAGAAATGATCATTTACGTCAAAAGATCCGTAGTTCCTCGATTCGCAACAATGGTCAATACAACCATTATCCGAAAACCGTTAGTTCAACAGATCAACGAATTTTGTTCGATATCATTACATTATTGATTGATCGAGACTCTATGGACAATTTGACATAAAAGAATGCCTAGTATTCTACATCTATCAAAGTTTATTGACAGCATTACTCTAACTTAACAATTGCAACTAAATTTATCATCAAATAGATTTGGAAAAGATACAGATTTATTTTAAATGCTAGTGCTAAGCAACAAATCAATTGTACTATCCTGAAGTCCCACCTAAATCCCACATTGTGATAGTGAAAAAGTCACAGAAGCAGCGGTGTCTTGTGCAATTGTGATATTTTCACTATCGGAGAACTACCTAGTTCACGAAGACAGCTTATCGGTCAACGCTTAAGCCCTGGGGCTGCGGCAAAGCGAGTTCTCGTAGCATGAAGTGGTGTCCATAGTGCTTATAAAAAAATAATGTATACCCAAATTTTAACTAATGCACTAGGATCAAATCATGCCCCTTGACTTTACAAGGCCCAGGGTTAATTGAATTTATTCATAAAAATATTCCTTCAATTATTCTGAATAAAATTGAAGTTACCTTGCAGTCTGATTCTATGAAACCGACTGAAGTTATCTTGCGAGTTTAAATTTAAGAAGGAAATTTATTTAATTTTATTTATTCATGAAAATATTCCTTCAATTATTCTGAATAAAATCGAAGTTACCTTGCAGACTGGCTCTATGAAACCGACTGAAGTTATCTTGCGAGTTTAAATTTAAGAAGGAAATTTATTTCATTGAATTTATTCATAAAAATATTCCTTCAATTATTCTGAATAAAATTGAAATTACCTTGCAGTCTTGTTCAATAAAACCAACTGAAGTTATCTTGCAGAAAGTTACCGTACAAACAAAATTTAGCTGAAATTACCTTGCTGAATGTTATAATGCAAAAACCGAGCTGAAGTTACCTTGCAGAAATCGAATTGAAGTTATCTTGCAGAAAGTTATCTTGCCAATTTGAGCTGAAGTTATCTTGCAGAAAGTTATCTTACAGATTCGATGATTTTAGAAAAAAAACATCGCTGCAAGATAACTTCTGTACTAAAAAGTTATCTTGCAGCGATGTTTTTTGATTTTTAGTACTTGCAAGATAACTTTTTTAGTACTTGCAAGATAACTTCTGCTATCTCAATAGCGATACATTTTTTTTAAATTAATCATAGACTAACAATAAAGACTGAGTACCCTTGATTTTTTTCTAGTAATTTCAATCCAATATGTTTTTCTTAACTAAATTTAAATATCTTGCGACAAATAATGTACCTCTGAAATAAAAAAAAATGGCATTTGAGGTTTAGCCTAAAAAGATTCGAAGCTTTAGGTAAAATTCTCACTGGGTGGTATCATTATGTTTCTGAAAAATTAATTACACCAATATATTTCTCGGAGTTTCATCATTTTGTAAGAAAGGCTCTATTTCACCTCTGGTGATATTAAATCGGGTTTTTTTTTGTCAAACATCCAAGTATTAAGGAAATTCACCGTTCAAAACAAAAAAAATGAAAAATGTCACTTTTTGAAGTCGAACTTTTCAGCACTGGTATTAAAAGTTATTAATTTTGCATTGTGTAATTTTTGGTCATTTAAATTTTATCATAAAAATATCGTTTTTCGATTTTTTAAAACAGTGCACAGTGTCCATTATTTACCCTTTCCTGAAAATATGTTTTTCGCAAAGTTAAAAAAAAAACAATAAAATTTCTTAAGAGACATTGAAGATTGGACCACTGGTTGCTGAATCACAGCGAATAAAAGAAAAGAAAAAATAAAATTTAAATTTTTTAATTCTCATCCAATCATTCCCCCATTTTCTAATGAAAATATGTCAGCAACTAATAATCCATATTCAATGTTGAAAAATGAAACGTTTGTGAAATTTAACAATCTTTTCGATATTTTTTTGTTAAAATTTTGGAATCATGACAAACATTTTTAAAGGGCCATACAATCAATATTACGCTCATTTGAAATATCAGTCTTGATTCTTAAGTTTTCAAAATATTTTGCATCGAAAGATCATAAAATTTCACAAATGCATTTTTAAACATGGATTTGTTCTGGTTCTTAATTACATTTCAAATAAATCTTGTTTATTTAAATCCATTTATCAATTTAATAACACAGATAAAACTGCTAGGAACTTTTGAAAATTATTGCAAATATTTGGTGCGATGGTCTAGAAATTTTCACTTAACTCAAATTACTTTTGTTTGTGAAAAGCTTAAAAGCTGAAAATTTAGAATATTAAGAATAGATACTAGTTTCAAAGGAGATTTGAAACGGTCGCAATAAAATCACATCTAAATCACCAAATCAGCTCAATCTGAAGGAGATTTTCTTTCACTTTCGCCCAACTGCAATCATCCCTTCCATAATAGCACTAAATGACACAACGACCCACCCAGCACGACCTACAGACCCGTCTTCCCACGCGATCCCTCGCACATTTTTCTTCACAATTCGTCCTTTTTTTGCCGCGAACCAATTTCTTTCCTTTCTAAAAGTCGCCTTGCGAGAAGAAAAAACGGAAAGCTGGAAAAGTCTCAACAGAGACGCGAACATCGCTGCACGACAACTCCGAGGGGTGTGAGTAGGCACTAAATAAGCATTATTAAATAGTCGTTTCGTGCCCTCGTGATCCACAGACAGAGTCGTCTTCATTGCGACGAATGACGAATGTAAATAACACCCGGAGATTCCTAGCGAAGAACCACTTTTTTTGTAAGGAAAGAGGGGGAAAGTTGAGGTCACTGGGGTGAACTAAAGCTGTTTTAGGGCTTTAAGCCGATTTGTCCCATTTCACCCCAGGTTTAAATCTCCACTTACCGGCAGGTGCGTGTCCAGCCAGGTCGAGATGATGCCGGCCGTAATCGGGTCCGGCGAGGGCTGCAGGGTCGGGGTTTGCTGCTGCAGGGACATCGCTAGCGACTGGGCCGCCGCCAGGATCGACGTCGACTGCAGCCCATGGTGGATGCCCCCGTTCGACGAGGCGCCCCCGTCCGGTGAGGACACGTGATTTGTGGCACCTGTGAGAGAGAGGAAAACCAAGAAGAATAAGAAATCGTGAGTCTGAAATTCCAGCAGGTGAGCGCGGGATTCGGAAAAGGAAATAATGATATTGGCGAAGGATTCTGACAGCTGGCGCCGGCTGAAGGATAATAACGTCAAGGATCAGGGGAGAAATCAGTCAGTCGGCCCTTTCTCACGGCGCAGATGGTCCGGAACGTTATGAAATCTTGGGTCTTGCTTCGGCGGTGGTTGTTTCATCGAAAAGGAATTGCGTGTTGATGGGATTGATTGGAGGGAATCGATTGTATAATAATCTGGAAAAGTATCGATTCTGGAACACGTGCGAATTTTTGGATACGTATCAAGAAAATCCAGAAATAATGCACGATTTTGAAACTGGAACTTTCTTGTTAATCAAAATTTTACAGTGTATTTATTTAAAGAATTCTAACTAAGCCACTTAATAATTTATTCCGGTTTGTATCAATAAATTTATCAAGATGAACAAAAAATCTAAATCAAGATTAATATGCTTAAAATAAAAATAAATAAAACAAAAAGTAAAGAAGAAGTTATTAATAAAAATTTGAGCAAATTTTGCAAGGTTAAATTGTAAAAAAAACTTCTATCACAAATTAGAAAGAATACAAATACTTAAAAAAATTAACAATTGAGTATGAAATCTGTTTATATTTGAATAACTTACATAATAACAAAATCTCTTTATAAAGTGAAAACAAATCTCGTTTTGAGCAACTTTTGTTTTACGAAAAACTTTACTTCTCTTGTTTTATGTTATTCTTGTATTATTTTTAATATTTATATTTGCACTTATCTTGTTTAGTTTAGTTTTTGGAAGTATTTGGCCTATTCTACCACCTCCAATCATTACATTTTGACATTTTGTACAAATTAAAATTAGTGATTTATTCTACTCTTTTCAATAATACATTTGAAAATGTGAAAATAAGCATTTTCAAATGATTCAAAAATTTATTTTTTGACTATAAAAATTAGTTTTTTTTTATTGAAAAGAGCAGAGTATTTTCAAAATTATCATATTTATTTTATTTTATTTTCATTGAAAATCTGACTATTTATAAATTTTGAAAAAACGGCTGAACAAAAAACGAGCGTATTTTTTTCTCAAAGGTGGGAACTATTTTTGAAATATCAAAAAACTGCATTTAAAAAAAATACCTGAAAAGTGGCTATAACTTGAAAACGTTGCCAAAAACTTCACTTAAGTTATTTTTGATTGCAAATTAGATCTTACGAAAAAATGTGTCAAAAGTTTTAACTGGCGTTTTTCAGTTTTTTTTAGTAGTTTTTTTTATTTATCAGTTGGCATTTTATGTCCTTTAACATATTTCAAAAACAAAACAAAGCGCTAAATATTTTTTATAAGAATGAAAACATACACCATAGAGTGAACTCAAGCTTCTAGGGTCATTTTACATTTATGTTCTGGCTGATTTATAAGGGAATAACAACCATGTTTAATGCCTGATCCAAGTTATAATTATTGTTTAATTTAGTCGAGTCTAACTTATAAACTTATAAGCCTATACTGAAATTTTCAATGTTTTCTTGACTTAAAAAGAATAATACTTTTACTATAATATCATTGTTTGAGTATAGAAAACTAAAATAATTACATAAAATTGATTAACCCCTAATTTTTCAATTTTTTTTTATTTTTCTGTTATCAGGAGGTCATTTTGAGAAATTTTTGGTCTGCGAAAAACTTTACTTTCCTTTTTTTCTTGTTTAATTTTTGGTTTGTTAATTTGCATTTATGTTGTTTAGTTTATGTTTGTTTTTGGTAGTATTACTCTTACTCTACCACCTTTTGCCTTTCTATTTTTTTCATGTTTTACAGTCACTTTTTAAATTTTTTGCTTGGTTTCACATTTTCTGCTATAGAATGGCACCATTATCATTTAAATTGTAAAGAATGCGTAGAGGCATAGTCTTGGACAGTACAAAAATTACTGCATACTTCTTTTTACTTAAAATATAGGAAATGTTAGTAAAAAAGACAGTTAAAGTTGACCCATATAAAAATGATTTTTTTTAAACATTGGCATAGTCACATAAAACAAGTCAAATTTTCAACCCTTAAATTTTTTAAAATTTTACGAGATCTTCTTTCCAATGCTTTTTAAATGAGCATGAGCATGAGCATGGTTGACTGCCAATGAGCTGCTACTCCGTTATTGACAGATCAGCTGAAGTTAAACAATGAATCAAAAATGATCAGTGGGAGCCAACCATCCGTTCACTGTTTAACCTCTGAAGATCCCTACTTTATTAGTCAATACCGGCGCCCTCCCAAGAAGCCTGCAGTTCAACGAAAGGGAGGAATGTTAGTCCGATAGTTGAAGTTGCAGACTCATCAAGCACATAGTTTTTCGCTATATACTTGTTGATACCGCATGAGACCGTTGAATCCACAGCATCTCCTTCAAGCATCACGTGATTAATTTGTTTTTTTGGGTTAGTAGGATAAGGTATTGGCTTTTCGATGCCTCCCGAGCTACGACGCTATGGGGAGGACTTTCATAACAGACCCGTCGGCGAGCCTTCCGAGCAACGATGCTATGGGGAGTTCTTTCTGGTTAACCCACAAAATCACTCACACACAGTTTTTTGCTTCACTATTAACTTGACGATCCAAAATGCCAGTGCGTCTTTCGATCATTTTATAGAAATAGCTTTTTCACCGCAAAAAAATAAAACCTTATTCAAAAAATTAAAACACAATCCAACCGACGCCGTGCCTTCCGATCAAAGATGATATAGGAAGGGCTTTGAAAATCTCAAAAATCACTTTTCACTCCGAATATTTTTTTACGACCACGCGCTCCCTTAGCCAATTATGCACTGATGACGCTGCACTTTCAGAGGGTTATCTTCTCCTCGCATCACACAATTCACGACAAAAATGCGAAACAAAAGGCACAAAAAAATCACTTTTCACTCCGAATATTTTTTTACGACCACGCGCTCCCTTTGCCAATTATGCACTCCTTCTTTCCAATGCTTTTTAAAGTCCAAAAATTTTTTGAAAAAATGGATTTTGGCGATTTTTCAGATCGAAACCCGTCTAGAGGCGGGGTTAGGTTGTAGAGGGTTCAAATTGAAAACGAAAACCTGCTGACTTCTTGATGTTTGCTGTTAATCTGCTAATTTGCCAACAATCTAGAGCAGCAACCCCTCCCATCACTAATCCTTTAAATGGTCGCAGCTTAACTTTTTTGAAGCATAAATAATCTTAATTAATTATTCAGCCTCCTTCAGGCACCCCCTCCTAAATTTAGCAAATGGGGGTCAAGCGTTCGCTTGTAGCCAAAACTAACCCCACAAACTAAAATAAAAATTCAACAGTCAGCTGGGTTCAACGAAATCCAATTTGTTATCAGGGGGGGGGCATCGGATAAGGGTCTAATTTTGTCATTTTTGCAGTAGCCTCATTAATTCCAAACGTAAACTGGGTGCCATTTCGGGGTGATTAAGTGAAAGTAATTTGTGGCCACTTAGGGGGGAGGATATGTGTGCATAAAACACGGTTAAGCTCGAGTTGGGCGCCAAATCTTGCTGCTCAAATCTCATTTGCTCGAATTCTGTAAATCCATCCCAGGATAGTCAAGATGAGCAGCTGTGCTTGCGAAACTTGGGCGATGGGGTGGAACTTGGATGGAACTTTGGAGAAGTGTGCATAAGGGATTACTTAAATATTCATGCAGTTCTCTCACGTGAGTGTGCCGGCCGGAATATCCACGTGGATATGTGAGAGACTTGGTTATGCTGAGAGCGAAATATGCAAGCAAATTTTCCACCCTTTTAGGTGTGCTTTAATTATGAAGCCTTTGAGCTACCCAGCGTGGTGACGGTGAATCCCACTCTGGCATTACACTGATGGAACTTGGCTTCGTTGGTTGATGCTGCTTTGAAAGAGTTGAAGTTTAAGAATAAAACAATCATAAAAGTTAACAGCTTTTACCATTCGATCAATGCTAATTTTTTTCACTCTGAATAGCTCAATAACCGTTCAAGCGATGGAATCCACTTCCAGCGCAAATCAACCGAAGGAATCAAATTTCGGATGAATGGTCATATCTATTTTCGCAAAACTCGTTCGTCACACACACACGCCCCATCATCGAACATGTTTTCACCCAAAAACCTAGCGAGACGACCCCATGAAAGTTAATCAAAACGGATTAAACCCTCCATCAATCGACGAGGGGCCAAACCGAGCAAAAGTTATGAACGACGACCCTGGCCGGGCCAGCATCGAACGGATCGACGGAACGCTTTTCCTCGTCACCCAGCACACACACAACAGAAAAAAAAATGTTATGGGTAGTGAAAATTCGTCAGGACTTGGGCATGCAAAAATCTCCATGAAAACCTGCTGAAGAAGCGGGGGCAAGGTTTCGGTTGAGATTTAATGTAAATGTAAAGTTTTGCCGGTTGACAGAAGCCGGCTGCCGGAGCTGATAAATTTTTGATAGCGCACATTTTGGGACGGAGGTTTTTCCTACTACCGCAAGCCACCCCACCCACTCCCGAGCATGGGTAAATAACAAGGGAAATGCGTAATAATACCTTTCTCTGGTATCAATACCAAATTTTGGTATTCCTGGACCCTTAAAAATTTGTCTTAAGGATTATGCAAGAGCAAAATATGGTATCATACCAATTTAAGGTATTGTTTTGATATTGCAAAATTGCAGAATTTGTCAATGGTCGAACACCACATTTTGGTATTATTTTGGTATTAAAGTGTTTTACCAAATTCCTCTGAAACTATGGGAAAATTTTGACCAATTTTGACAAAATAATTAATTTTGCGCTAAAATGATGTCTCAAAGCGAATGCTTTCATTGAAAACCGGAAATTTCAAACTTGATTTTAAACATTTTTGATATACCCCCTACAGAAATGACTTAAAATTGTGGAAAATTTTCTAAGTCAGGATGGCACATTTTGGTATTATTTTGGTATTAAAGTGTTTTACCAAATTCCTCTGAAACTATGGGAAAATTTTGACCAATTTTGACAAAATAATTAATTTTGCGCTAAAACGAGGTCTCAAAGCGAATGCTTTCATTGAAAACCGGAAATTTCAAACTTGATTTTAAACATTTTTGATATACCCCCTACAGAAATGACTTGACATTGTGGAAAAATTTCTAAGTCAGGATGCCACATTTTGGTATTATTTTGGTACTGAAAGGTTTCATAAATTTTCTCTGAAACTATGGATTTTTTTTTAATTTTTGACGAGATAATTAATTTTGCGCTAAAATGACTTGAAACCCAAAAGTGTTAAGCTGATTTAAATTTTTTTTTGTGATATACCCACTAATATTTTTTTCAAAAACGTTGAAATTTTTCTAAGTTGGGATAACCAAATACTTTGAAAAACGAGTCAATCAACAGATTATTGAATTTTGGTGAATTTCAATCCAGTTTCATTTTAATAATACTTATTTTTCAATCTTGTTATTTTTCAGAAGCTTCAAGAACTTCAAGTACAGCCGTTCATCAATAACAAATGCATTCGGTGTGGTGAAGAATATCACTAAAAACAACATGGAATCATCAGGTGAGTAGATTTGGTTGTTGCATAAGGATCATTTACGTTTTTTTCACTAACTGCAACTGCTGCACTAAAAATGGTATGAAAATAGCAAATTTTGGTATTACTTGTGCAAATACCAGCGACCAAAATGTGCTCTTGGTTGCCCAGTAATAGATGGTAAAATACCATGAAATCAAACCAATATCATGTTTGTGGAAGACCACAGGAATACCAAAATATGATTTTCCAAGGGCGCGGGAATACCTAAAATTAAAACCATGACAATACCAAGTTTTGGTATTCAAGCAATGTTCAAAAATCCAGAAGACCTCAACTTGGTATTGAAATGATTTTATTTTGTGGTATTATTTTACCTTTGGAATAACATGGTATGGTATTGTTGTGCCCTTCCACATACAAGCTTTTGGTATGATTTCATGGTATTTTACCATCTATTACTGGGCAACCAAGGGCACATTTTGGTCGCTGTTATTTGCCCAAGTAATACCAAAATTTGGTATTCCCGTGTTATTTACCCCTGCTCGGGCTTCGTTCACGAGCGCTGATGGTGTGGGAAAGCTGGAAAGTGTCGGAAACATAGTGCATTTTTGAGAGGCATTGTGGGATAAAATGAAAAGAAAATGGCTAAAATATATGTTGCTTAAAAACGAATAATTTCTTAATCAACATTTTTAGAATGTAAGCAAAAATACTAATTTAAAAATAGAACAACAATATTTTTTTACTAAAATTCTTTGTTCTTTATATTACAATATTAAATTAATATTTTTTGGACATTTTAAAGCAAGTTTTAATGGTTCAGTTTATTCAGATCAAACACCAGGCGTTGTGTTTTCATAGAAAATTTCCTTTTTTAGATTTGATTCTGTACAAAGTAGATCTGATGAATGAGAATTATCAGTTGATCTGAATAAAAATTCAAGACGTGGGCAGTGTCTTTCGAAAATATATTATATTTCTAAATTATATTAGTACATTACTAAAAAAATTGTATTTGTGCAAGTTTAAAAAACACAAAACGACATTTTTGAAGTTTATGTCACAAAACGCTTTAGTTTCATCTTAATATGTTAGATTTGTGCTCCCTCAATACGCTCAAATTGACGGAATTGAAATTAAGCGAATTTTCTTGCCGTTGCATAACATTGAAAATTCTACTGGAGTTTTCATTTTGTATTTTTACCTTCCTCACTGAGGTAAGGCTATAATCCTGTTTAAAAATGAACTTCTTTCAGAAACGTCATAAACCCACCTTCATGTATACATATCGACTCAGAATCGAAAACTGAACAAATGTCTGTGTGTGTGTATGTGTGTGTGTATGTGTGTGTGTATGTGTGTGTGTATGTGTGTGTGTATGTATGTATGTGACCAAAATTCTCACTGAGTTTTCTCAGCACTGGCTGAACCATTTTGACCAACCCAGTTGCATTCGACTTGGTTTAGTATCCCATACATCGCTTTTGAATTGTTTGAAGTTTCGATAACTAGTTCAAAAGTTATGTATATAAATATGTTTTCACATAAATCCGGATCTCATTTATATGCATGTAAACGATGTTCGGATCCATCATCCGCATATCGTTGGTTAGGTGTTTGAAAGACCTTTCCAACGAGTCCACAACATTGAATATCTAGCAACCCTGTCTCAAGTTATGGCCACTTAAGTGATATTTATGTAATTTTTTGAAGCCGGATCTCACTTAAATGTATGTAAACGATGTTCGGATCCATCATCCGACCCATCGTTAGTAAGGAAATTGAAAGACCATTCAAACGAGTGGAGATCGAAGTAAACTGTGCGCGCTACAGGACGCGTTTTTTTCCTCTGTCATTTTTTGGTCCCTACATTTCGTTTAAAAAGAGTAAAATTTGTATCACTTGGAGACTTTGGTGTCCTTTTCGGTAATTACGAAGTGGCCATCGATGAAACGTTCCTGTTGTTCCAGCCCCGTGTACCAGAAATGTCCTTACTGACGCCATTCAAGTAGTGCTGAATGTGGACGAGACGGAAACTTCTAAGATCAAGCCGCTTGCTGTCGTTCGTGTGGTGCAAGAATTCGGCAACCTGATCGCAAGTTTCATCAAGTTTGAGAAGATCGCAAAATGTCCTCAGCCATGGATTATTTATTTGGTGAGACCTTTCCTATTTAAATAACAACATATTCTTTCATCTACTCTAACATTCTCACATTTCACTAAAGTCAACCTACGCCAACCTTATTATATACGTGGTAGGGTGTTCCCTTGGTCGTTCGCTGTGAGTTGTGGATTGCCTGCTTCTCTAATGAAGGTTCGACTGAGGGGGCATGCTTATTAATTTCTCGTCGCTCCATACCCTCAGTGACGTGATGGGAGCAAGGGCGTCTATGCAAAGTGTCCCTACACCCGCTACAAATTTCCGGCGCTTGGGGAGGGAAGAAGGAAACCATTTTATTTTATGCGCCGGTATTTGTAGCATTAAAATTCGTGCAAAAAAACTTATGCACGTGGGTGTACAGATAACGGAGTAAAAGATGATCGAATTGTTCACCTAGCGCTCACATGTGTTTCGGGACCAAGTTGTCTGCGGGTATGGGGATCATACATACATACATACACATACAAATTGAAAGACCATTCAAACGAGTCCACAACATTGAAGATCTGGCAACCCTGTATCGAATTATTACCACTTAATTTATATCTGTGTACCTATTTTTCTGGATCTAAAAAAAAATAACTGAAGTATGTGTCCAAACCACTCATATTACCCATTGCACTGTGCATTGGCATGTTATTTATATTTGCTTTTTTTTATCTATGAAATTTTAATACAATGGTATTTTGCCGTTACTTTTATTTGTACTAAATATAACAAACTAAAAACTTTAATTTTTTAGTATAAAAAGATGTGTTAATTGTTTACATAAAATTTATTCTGTATTTTCATAAACATTTAATTAGTAAAAAAAATCAATTAGGCAATTGCAATTTTTTTTTTCAATCCTTGAGTTGCCGTTAAAAAAACACTGGGCAAAAAAATCGTCGACTCAAATTGAAACTTTTACACAAAAGAAAATTCGAAAATCGAATGTTAATAATTAAAAATATATTGCACAACGCTTATTTATGCATTTTGAATCAAATAAACATCTTTTAATCTTTTTAAGACTCCACTACACGCGAACATTTTTTACTTCGACTTTTTACGGAAATTGTCATAACAGTTGGAGTCCCACTTTTTGTATTAGGTCCTGTAAAAATGTTATGCAAAGTTCACAAGACCTAAATTGATCTGATGGTTTCAATAGTTTCTTTAAAAGCCAAAAAAAAACTTTACAATGACAATTTCCGTAAAAAAGTCAAAGCAAAAAATGTTCGCGTGTAGCGGATCCTTAAAAAAATAAACATTAGGGTCAATCAAAACGTTAAAGTTGAGGAAATAAATATTTTCCTGAATGCATCAATATTTGGATTTTTTTTGATATTATCCTAAATATAATGATGTATAAAGCATATTGTGATTTTTTTGTTTCAAAATTTTTAAAATAATGATTAAAATTATATATTTTGTTTGTTTTTATTTCCCCTCCTCCTCCACTTTTGGAATAATATCTCGTTTTATAATTACACGGGATTTTCTAAAAATAACCTTGGAAATTTAAAAACTATAAAAATACAAAATCAAAAATTAAAATATGATCTAAACAAATTCCAGCCTAATTTTGAACCCAAACTTTCCCTCTGTTCAATCATGGTTTGCCTCACCTCACACTACTTCTCCGAAAAGGAAACTGCACCGAGAAAATCCGCCCACGTGTCCTACCACCACCACCACCATCAACGATCAGGTATAAAAGTGCCGCCGGTAGCATCAGCATCAGGCAGTGTTGATGAGACATGCATTTTCCATCAGAAAATCGATATTTCAAATCACAGCTCCATACGTGTCAGCCAGTCAGTCAGTCACGGTGCTCACACGTGCCCGATGTGAGTGTGTGTGTGTTTTTCACTTTGTTTGTTCTAGGAACCATGTCAGTAATGGCTGCTGTATGTGTGTGTGTTTGTGTGCTTTGCATAAATTGAGGTAGGACCGGGCTTCGATCAAACTCTCGGTAGAATTCTCTGGTTGATGAAGAAGGACGGAAGTGTTGTTACTTTGGCAAGACTTGGAGAAGACGCGGGGAAATGTTGACGGAATTTGGCGGAAGCTGCATGCATGATTTAGTAGGTACTCCTCGGTAAACTTTCCCATTTTCGTGCGAGAGAAGAATTTTCCTCTAGGTTCAACTCGTTCAACTGGGTAATTGCTTAATTTGCACTGAAATTGATCGATTTTCCAATCGTTTTGCTGCCAGCCATGGTTGTTTGGGGGAGAATCCACTTTCGACTGCAATGCACTTGGTAATTCAATTTAATCGGTGAAATTCTATTATGCATGCGGGATAATATTTATGGTTAGGGAGGAAATTACTTCGACTTCACTGAGCTTTACGCTGCAGCAGCTCGATTCGAGCAGTTTGAAGTGCGGGGGGTGGAAAATCTATTTATGCTGTGTGCTATTTAAAGGGTGTCGTGAGTTACGATATTGTTTCCGAACTGTTTCATGTCGATACGCTTGCTTTTGTAGGGTAAGCTGGTGGGAATAAGCGTTCCATGGAAATCCTCCCCCTCTGGGAGTTGCATCCAGACGCCATTGACACGGTTTTGCGATTATAATTATTAGCATTAAAATTAAACGCATTATTTATGTTTGTGCAGTTCATCAAACATTTACGCTAAATGGAGTCGTGGAGAATTTAGGGAAAATTAGACTTGCCTAAAAATAATAGCAAAGACTTGAAAACTAGTTGAGTAACATTGCATTTTATAACGTTGTTCAACTTTTAATAAGATTTTTCGTTTATCATTTAATATCAAAATATATCAGTTATATACTTCAAAGCCCTGGTTTAAGTTTGGATTTAATTATCCTGATGAAATTTTATTTAACATTGCTACAAGATTTCATAAAAAAAAAATTATAGCTTCGATATACAATGTTGCACTTCCTAAACTGTCCTGAAAAGCATAACATTATCACCTGGTTTTTCAAGTAATTGAACAAATATTTGCAAACCATCATATTTTAAAAATATGTTTGTATATATTTTGTTACAAAAGTGACGTATTGTTTGATTTATTTGTTGGCTTCAAGCTGTAATTTATGATCAGGACTATTCAGGATAATATTCAGGAAAAACTCTTTGAAAAAAGCTCAAATTTTAAATTTACTTTTTCTTATAGAAAAAAACTGGGATAATTGTATGTGACATTTCAAACAACGACACTTTTAAAAAAAATTGATTTGGATGAAACTTTAAAAAAAATATATTTTTTAGATCATAAAAAATGCCATCTTTTGAGCTATGGCACAATTTGGTCAAAATTCAATTGGCAGTGTTGCCAATTTTTCGAAACCATCATAATGTTTGAAAATCGTAAAAAACCTCGAAAAACTTTACTGATTTTTTTTAGATGCGAAATTAAATTAGCAATCAAAAAGCACTCAGCACAATTATGATATCGTGTACCGTTTCAAATTATAGATTCTTAAAATCCATATGTTAAGACTTTTTTACCTGCTGGAGTCATGACAAGCTTGACCATCTCCAATTTTTTTTTCGAAGGGATCAGAAAGGTTCATATAAATTTGCTTAAAATACTTATTTATTTTTTGAATCAACTCTAACATTTTGAACGGGCGTAATATTGAATATATAGAACCATTAGTTTCTGAGTTATTGGCACTACTTAATAAAAGGCACTTAAAAAACTTAAATTTTCATGATTCTTTTTCTGATATTCGCTATATATTTCAGCAACCAGAGGTCCAACTAGCAATCAACAACCTTTGGCAATTTCATTGTAAATTTCCTCAAATAAAAAAAAAACAATGTTATCAGGAATTGACAATTACGGACGCTATTTAAAAAAAACGAAAAACAAGCATTTTTCAGTAAAAATTAAACTTTAAGTGGCTATGCACCAAAAATTCCGATTGCACTACAGACTCACACTTACACATACAAACTTCCAATACATTTAAAACATTACGAATTCAACCATTTTCATCGGCCCGATGAAATTCCCCTAACCCCCATTCCAAACCTCCCAAAAATATTCCGTTCACTTTTAAAAGTCGCATGGGTTCCCTGCACTTTTGCCACTAGTGAACAACAAAAACATCCCCTCCCAAATCCCCACGGGACTGTATGGGCGTAGCCTTGGAGCACAGTGTGGAAATTTACGTTCTTAGATATTTTTGGATGTACCGGGCAGCAATCAAACTGTCTAAGAATATTGAATTGACCATTGTGGCACCCCCTACAGCGTGGTGCAGACCCGTAATACTATGCTATGCTATGCACCAAAAATTCCGATTGCAAATTTTTATATTAAATATTGAAGTCAAACTAAATTTGTAGCAAAATTTATATTTTTTCCAAAAACTTTTTTTTTCAAAATCATAACTAAGCGAAAAGTTTTTTTTGTAAAAAAAAAAACAAAAACAAAAATATTGTTATCAAAAAATTGTTCTCTGCAAAAAAAAACAAAAAAAATCATGAAAATTCCCTGTAAAATTATATTCTGAATATTCCTTATTTATACCGACAACTTTGCGGAAGACACCAAACCGATTAGAAAATTCTTTTTGAATACTCCAGTAGGTACCATTTTTATGAACAGTTGTCAAAATTGTGTGGAACCTTGTATGGGTGAAACAATGACACAAAATGGCTTCAGTGCTTAAGTAAATTATAGGAAAGGCCCCCAAAGAGTTTGAGCAATTTTAAAAAATATTGCTAAAATCCATTCCCAGTTTTGGTGGAGAATTGAATTTTTATTTTTTTTTCTCACATTCTTCGGCCTTTTGTCCATTCGACCATGTGTTTTCCGACCTCTTGTTCCACATTCACCACAAAATTTATCAATTTTTTTTTAGTTTGTGATGCCTTTTTATTAATCAAGTCAAACAAAATAAAAAAAACATAACATTCTAGATGTTTAAAATCAAAGGTTTGGAATGAAAATTTTTACCTGAAAGCTTTGAGAAATACAAACTGGTTAATTCTGGTTTGCACAGTATCATCAAATAGTTCCATCTTTTGGACCAGTTTTGATGTCAAATCAAAATAAATAGTTGAATAGAAAAAAATTAAACTTTTTGGAAATAATCAACTCTAATAAAAAATCTATAAATTGGATATTTCCAATTGTTAAGGTGGATAACAATTGGAAATGTCCAAAAACAGAAATACAGAAATATACCTGTTCAAATGTGAATAGAAATAATGTTATGCTCCAAAAAACAAACTATTAAACAGAACAAAATGTTTGCTTTACATTGAATGTTAAATTTGGAGCATCAAAATCAATAGCCGATTCATCAACCTTATAGGAACATGAACCATCGAATATTTATTTTTCAAGTGCTGCAAAATTGAAAATTCCTGTCGAGCACCATCAAAATCAACACTCACGCATCCTCTCTAAACAATCGAATTTTATCGCGTACGCAAAACCAACACACACTCATCCCCTCTCCCCCTCGAAAAACATCAACAATGAAAAAATCAACACACTAATCAAACAAACGCCACACAGTTACGCTTACAGTTGATGCAGCTCCGCCCTCCGAACCCCGAACCTGCTCCGTTGACCACTCCGCCATTCTCGCCGGAGTGGGAGTTTGGATTGTTACATGCCCGGAACCACCACCAGCGTGTCATGAAGCACGCTAGCGTTTCCGCTGTTTTGCTGGGAACACTGCCAATACTTCCGCCGCGTTTTGCACCTTGGCGGCACCGTTTTTAGACCTTCCGAGGACACTTGCACTGCTTCCGGTGGCGAAACCACGGCGTTGACAAACACCAAACCGGCAGTGCTGCCAGCTTTCACTTTGCACTATTTTCGTCACCGATTATGACCTCAATCATAGCGTTGCAAATTCGGTCCGACTTTTCACTGACATAAATAACCGCTTTTCTCCCTTTAACGATGAAACTTTTCCGTTGGATTCGGTCGGGACTAAATTTAAGCCACGTGGAAAATTGGGGTAGGGATGGAAAATCAAATTAACACGTTTTTAAAACCGAGTTTTCCCCCTCGGGACACAACACATGCGGTGATTCTCCTTTTTTATGCTTCTTCTCGAACCAGAACACCGGAACATTCAATTATAGGAGCCAATCAGGCCGGGGATTCACAGAGCTTGGTGGCGGGCGTTGACGAGAGGTGGCAGCACTCTTCTTTTTCCAGGGGTTGTTGTCATAATGTTGCCAATAAAAACGGAGATCGTCGTTAAGGGTTGGAAACGGGCCGGGAATTAAATATTTACCATAAAATGTTCGCACAAATGCGATTAATACAAATGATGTTTTCTGTGGGGAGGCGGGTTTTTACGAGGGGTTCTCACGCGGAACTGGGGACATGACACGACGATGGGATGTCCCCTCTCGGGGTGGAGAGACGTTTGAGCTTGTACAGCAGCGGCAGCAGTGTGAGCAGTTAGGGACATAATTATAATTTATTGCAAACGAGAGAGGTCTCTGGGCTCAGGCAGTCGAGGCAGAAATAAGGCTGCCTTGTGGCTACTAGAAGTGAGCTACTTTAATAAATCATCTCAGGAAGTGGAGATGATCAACAATCAATTATTTTGTCGATTTAATCAGATCATTTTTTTTAAAAAAAAAGACTATAACAAATAATTATTCATTTATGCGACATAAACAAAAGGCTTGAACTCAAAATTAAAAATGTCCCGACATTGGTAACGAGTTACCTTGGCCCAAATTATTAGACACATATTTATTTATATGGTCATTAAGGTAATTCAAACAAAAATCGAAAAAATGCAAAAAAACTTTTTTTCTCAAAAAATTATAACTTTTTGTCACTTGAACCAATTAACCCTCTACAACCCAACCCCGCCTCTAGACGGGCTTCGATTTAAAAAATCGCCAAAATTCCATTTTGCAACCAATTTTTGATCTTCAAAAAGCATTGGAAAGAAGAACAATTAAAATTTTGGAAAATTTTAGGGTTGGAAGTTTGACTTGATTTATGTGACTTTTAGGGGTCAACTTTGGCTGTGTTTTTTACTAACATTTCCTATATTTTAAGTAAAAAGAAGTATGCAGTAATTTTTCTAGTGTCCCAGACTATGCCTCTACGCATTTATTTACAATTTTAATGATAATGGTTCCATTTTATAGCAGAAAATGTGAAAAACATGCAAAAAGTTGAAAAAGTTACTGAATTTTAAAACATGAAAAAATTAGATAGGCAAAACGTAATGATAGGAGGTGGTAGAGTAGGCCAAATACTACCAAAAACAAACATAAACTAAACAAGATAAATGCAAATTAAAATACTAAAAATGAAACAAGAAAAACATAAAACAAGAGAAGTAAAGTTTTTCGTAGAACAAAAGTTGTTCAAAATGACCTCCTAAACACGGGAAAAATAAAAATTTTCGAAAAAAAATGTGGGCAGTAGAGGGTTTACTCTCTTGGACGCAAATGAAAGATAACTATAGTTGAGCTTTAAATGAAAAACAATTTGAGGATCGAAGAATCAAGCTAACATTTGAAAAGGTCTTACTATAATATAATATACCGTTTTGACTTTGTCTTCCCTGGAAAACAGCACACAATATTCTTATAACAAAGAGGAGTTCATTTACAGGATTCGGAGACAAAGCTTTTTGATAAACTTCTCACAATTTTGAGTATATTTTGTGAAATTTTTCATGAAATCTGACGAAAATATTCACAGACAAGGTCAAAACATTATTTGAAATGTTCATAAGATCATTTGAAATGTATGACTTTTCAATTTCAAGACCATCAAACTATTTTTCTTTAAAAACCAATGTAGTTTATGAAGAATCATCATTTTTTCGAAAATTTGAATTTTTGGAACTATCTTACTTTGGCTAGGACCACCCTAATGGCCAAATAAAAAAAATACGTGTTTTATTATTTGGGGCAAGGAAACTCCTGGCCAATTTTGGGACATTTTAAAATTTTGAGTTTAACTTTGGTATGGAATTGCTGTATATTAATTTTTTAAAAAAATTTGTTAAGCAGTGTGTCATTTGCAATTTAAAATTTTACGAATAAGCTTTTTTAAAAATGAGCTCATATTTTCACAATGACAGCAAAATTGAAATTGTAATTACGATAAAAAAAAATCTTAGATTTGAGATCGAGTTTAGCGGATCTGTAAATTACAAAAAAATAGCAATTGATAGCTGGATAAAGTGGCGTCCTTAACTCAATTTGGCCCAAAGCTGTACGACAGGATAACACGATCACGAAGAATTGTTAAGATATTTTTGGGTGCGACCTGTTGTCTGAGCGAAAAACTATGTCTTCAAAATGGAAAAGCTTTTAAATCTTTATAAATCTATCTTTCACTGTAATAAAATAAGTCCAATATCCGTAAAAACAACAATGTTAAAAAAATTAAAAAAAAATCGATGGAGTGTTTTTAAGTATTATTATCATCGAAAAAAATGTGAATGAATATGACCGCATAATTCAAAGAAAAAATCAAACATGGATTAAAATAGTGCGTCCATCCCGGGAATTCCCGGTACAAAATTCCTGGGATTTTTCCAAAATCGGGAATTCCCGAATTCTAGATTTATTTTTGTATATTATGTCCAGCTTTTCCCGAATTTGATATTAAATACTTAGTTATCAATAAGAATTTAATATTTTTTTTATCCGGCATGTTTCACCATAACCATAAAATAATAGAAATATAAACATAAGAGTCTCGTTTAATTTGAATTACGTTGATTAAAAATAAAGGTTCATTTTAAATCCAAAGCACAAAGAACAACAAAAAATGTAATTACTTTTAAGCTTACTAAAAACTGCTGTCCTTCTTTAGATTGTAGTTCAGATTATCACCAATTAATAGTTTTGAGCTAATTCTATGATTTTAAACTTTAAAAAACCCTACAAATTTAATGAAGAATGTTATTACTGTTTCAAAAATAACCCGAAATCCCATGAATTCCCGGGATTCTAAAAATAATTTTCCCTTTTCCCAGGAAATTTAAAACTGCGTATTAAAACGTTTTAAACATTAATATCCTTTTTGGTTTGTATAGTTACATGTATTTATTCGCATTTCCAGCGATTCAATCTTTTTACAAGAAATTTTGATTTTATTTCAATTAGTTGCAAGATTAGTTGTAGAGTAAAAGGCAACAAAAATATTAAACAACTATATGACAAAAATACTTGCCAAGGTTTGAAAATTTAAAACATTTTTTAAATGCTTACTGTAACAATCGTTGAGTTTTATTGAAAAAAAAATACACAAAAGTTTGCTTTTTATTTGTTTATGCATTCGTTTGCATCTTGATAATTTAAAAAAATAAATTAATATATCATTCATAAATAATCTTAAAAGAAACATGCCGCTTCCCTAGTAACATTCAAGGTTTTAAGTAGGCCATAAAAGCTTATTTAGGCTGCATGAAGGTTTTAAGAACCCTGATAAAACCTGTAAGTGCTACGAGGCGGAAGCGTTACCCACTAGGCTACGTGGCTCGGTCAAAAAACCTAGCTATGGGACCCAAAACTAAACCGAATGGAATAAATCCGGATAAAAATTAAGAAATCTTTGTTTATGGATTAATATCCCCACGAACAGGCATTTGCTCAGATTTAGAATCTTAATCGATATGTATAAATCAGGATGGGTCTGAGAGGTTTGAATAGAAAGTTCCTTTTTCGAGTTATTTTTCAGTCTCAGTAATGCAAAAAAAAAAACAAACAAAGAACTATTAAGTCAAGCATGTAATGAATTTCTTTGCCAAACACAAAACACCACAAAAGTAAACCATCACACACACCAAATTGCTGGTAGATGTACCACCCCAAGTACGACAAAACTACAAAACAAACCTCCAAATGGAAAAGCTTTTACTTGCTCTAGTCCCGTCCGACTCCGCGTCCGTGTTGTCATGGGTGTACTACAATAGTGGACAACCACACAAACACACACACACAGCCACTACAAGTTCGGGAGCATCACCATGGGAGTTCCACCCCGAGTGGGATGATGAAAAACAAAAAGAAGTTTTTCCGCTGGTTTCCAGGTCCCGGAAAAGCTGGGAAATCGTCGTTTTGTCCTCACCAAAGGATGAGGTAAGTGCGATACACATGTTTGGAGTCAGGGAATTTGGTTTGGAAAGTGATTTTTATGGCGATTGTTGTTTGTTTGGTTGTATGAAAATTGATTACGAAAGAAAAAAGATTCTTCATAGAAAAGTAGCTCATGGCAAAGCATTATTACTTTCTGCATTGTTTAGCTCACCTCAAGTGCACAATCCTGTTACACTCACAGAGATCTAGTGCAAAGTTATGACAAACAAAGGATTCCACGAAAGCTCCATTACTATCACTCATTTAGCAGCTTTCCCTTTACAGAAAAGGATCCTGGTACAACAACCGTCAAGTTGAGTTTGGCTTCGAAGAAATTGTGACGAATGGGAACAGTAACAAAAAAGTTCATTTAAATTTAAAAATAAATAGGGTTGAAATGTCTGCTCAGGTCTTAGAATTTGAATTTCGTACAAATTTTAAATTTCCTATTTTTTAATGTGCCCAACTTCCTAGACTGTCACAACTCACGACTCGCACTGAATGCAGTGCAATATACATAATAGGATTGTCTCATTATAAATCTTCTTGGCGAGAGACAGCCCGGAGATTCCACGGAAATATCCTTTTGCAAAAAGGGATACACAATCGTCGCTGTGTGTGTCGGTCTATATTTATTTACTCACCCCACCCCTCAGGCACTTCCTCACACAATGGAATGTAACCCAGTTTTGCTAGTTTGAGTGGAAAATAACACCCCGAGCAAACGACGAACCGGTGCCGGTGAAAGTTACCTTTCCCAGAACCGGTCGGCGGCGAAACTGGGGACAGGAATTGCATGATTAAAAGAGCCGTCTTCCTCTCGTGCACTTCCGGTGCCGGGAAAGTTCCTTATTTTCAGCTTCGAGTCTGTTTTTATTCTGTAGTGTGCCACACGAAACTGTGTGAACGCGATACGAAAGGGTGGTTTGTCTGGCGAGCGGGGTTTTACTGTCTTTGGCTGGAAGCGATTGGCAGGGATTCTGAGTATTAAAAACTTTCTTCTAATTTTAAAAGACGTATTTGAAGAAATTGTAAAATTTAGTTTTCTTTCATTATAAAAAAGAACAATACTCTGAAATTTCGGACATTTTTTTATTTTGATGAAACTTTGTGCGTACTTTTTCTTCGACCAAAGAAGTCATTTTGCACCTTTAGTTCGTTTACAAGAGTCTTCATACAAGGCTTTAAAAATATCAAAAAATCTGTATCTTGAAAAAAGATTTTCTAATCGTTTTGGAAAAAAATAGATAAACTCTAAAAAAATAGTTGGACTTTTTCCACCAAAAATTGAAATACGTAAAATATTCATTTCTGAAAGTTTTTTTTTTTACATGATTCAGATAACAAAAAAAGCTATGTCAAAATTCAGTAGACACTACTGCCAATTTTTCAAAAAAGTCATTTTTCTTGGAAAACGTTGAAAAAAGGTAAAAACTTTTTTTAATTTGAAATCGAAAATTATTTAACGATTTTTCGAATGGAAATATTTTCAATTTTTTTTAAATAAAAGTCTTTTTTTTAAGAAAAATTTATCTGAAAATAATTTTTTAAGGTAATTTCAGAGAGATTCTTCAACTTAAACCTGATGATCCTGAGAAATCTGATCAAATATTTTCCTTTCTATCATCCTAGAAGTAAAGAAAATGATTTTAGAAATTATCTTTTTTTCGAAGGTTTTAAAAGTATTTTTTTTTATCTCGCCAGATCCATTGTTACGATATCCAAATGTGAGCAACATTTGAAAAGGGCAGTTAAGCATTTGGACAGCTGGAACTATTTTGCAAATTCCGAGATTTTTTACTTTCAGTTACTTTTTCACAAAACTCGAAATGTATAACAATAATCCCCCCCCCCCCTCCTTCCCTCACTACCTTTTAACACTTCAGGTTTTATTCAAAAGTAAGCTGTTGTCTTGAAATTTGCGAAATAGATCCAGCAGTCAAAATGCTTATGCGCCCTTTCCAAATGTTACTCCAGCAATAACATCACAGTGAACCACCAGTTAAAAAAGGGGAATATAACAACTAGAAATGGTTACAGAGTTTTCATAAAAAAAAACTGCAATTTTACATCAGGAATTGGTTAAGTTTTCATCAGTTTATGTTGAATTTATAATTTTTACACATTATTTTTGTAAAATTTCTCAAACCAAATTTTTGACCATCCAAAAGCACAAATCTTGGATAAAGGAACTCCAAAACTCTTTTACGTTATCAAAATTACGAAATTGTGAATTGATTATTTTGGAAATGAAATTGATTGAAATTGAAAATTTACCTTAAGAGCGAGTTTTTCACCGATGTGAAACAGGTCGTATCGAGGTGCTCCGATTTGGATGAAACTTCCAGCGTTTGTTTGTCTATGCATGAGATGAACTCATGCCAAATATGAGCCCTCTACGACAAAGGGAAGTGGGGTAAAACGGTCATTAAAGTTTGAGGTCCAAAACACATGAAAAATCTTAAAATTGCTCGCATTTCCGTAAAACTTTATCAATTCCAACTCTCTTAGATGCATTCGAAAGGTCTTTTGAAGCCCTTCAAAATGTGCTATAGACATCCAGGATTGGTTTGACTTTTTCTCATAGCTTTTGCAAATTACTATTAAAAATGGATTTTTTTAAAACCTTAATAACTTTTGGCAACAGCCTCCAACACCCATACTCCCATAGGTCAAAAGTTAGGTAATTTCATGGACTATAAGCCTACGGTATTAACTTTTTGGCCAATTGCAGTTTTTCTCATAGTTTTTCGATTTTTCTAGAACAAACATTTTACAACGTTAGTTTTTGCTCTGTAGGCCTCCATAGCGGCAATTTTTGGTCTCAATTTTGACATATTCGGAATCCTCAGAAAATTTTATATTAGATTGAGGTGTTGGAATTTTGAATTTGATTGGAAAAAATGGCATTTAGAATTAATTAAAATATTATTTAGAATTTTGTCGGATTAGGGGTAAACAAGTTTTCGCCTACTTGATACAGCATTTGACGTATTGATCATAGGGTAAATAAGATCTATTTCTTTTTTCAAAAATGTTTTATTTAATTATTTTTTAAATCAAAATTACAACTCCAATACTTCTAACTTACGTGAAATTGACCGAGGATTCCGATTATGACAAAATTGAGACCAAAAAATGCCGTCTTCTTGGCCTACAGAGCAAAAACTAACGTTGTAAAATGTTTGTTCTAGAACAATCGTAAAACTATGATAAAAACTGCGATTGGCCAAAACGTTAATACCGTAAGCTTATAGTCCATGAAATTACCTATCTTTTGACTTATGGGAGTATGGTTGTTGGAGGCTGTTGCAAAAAGATATTAAGGTTTTAAAAAAATCAATTTTTAACAGTAATTTGCAAAAGCTATGAGAAAAAGTTAAACCAATCCTGGATGTCTATAGCACATTTTGAAGGGCTTCGAAAGACCATTTGAATGCATCTTAGAGAGTTGGAATTGATGAAGTTTTACGGAAATGCGAGCAATTTTAAGATTTTGCATGTGTTTTGGACATCAAACTTCAATGCCCGTTTTACCCCACTTCCCTTTGTCGTAGAGGGCTCATATTTGGCATGAGTTCATCTCAAGTATAGACAAACAAACGCTGAAAGTTTCATCCAAATCGGAGCACCTCGATACGACCTCTAGAACAAACCGAGCAGAATCTACAAATACTGCCTCTTAATTAAAAAAAACTGAAATAATTTTCCATGATTTTTTATTTATCTCTATTTTCAGTAACCTTGCATGCTGGATACTTTATTTTATGCAAATTTTTCTATTGAAATTTTATTTTTTTAATTTAAAATATATTTCGTTCAAACTAGGTAGACAGCATTTTAAAAACTTCGGAATTTTTTTTAAATTAAATATAACTTTATGAACTATTTTATAATAATGACATTTCTTTTACATGTCAAGTGGTATGCCCAAATACTATTCATCTTTGTTTTAGTCTTCAGAACGTTATTTTTCTATTACCAAATGAATTGTTGGTGAAATATGTTGCTTAAATTTGCCAACTAAATTTCATGTAGAAAATTTGGCAAATACATACAAAATAAACCACCAATCCCTTCATATAAAAAAAATAAAATGTCTTTCAAATTTAAAAAAAAATCTAATGATATTTTTAAATGATTTATTTTATGTGAGTTCAAAATCGGATTCAAATTGAAGGTTTGATGGTTTAAATCATAAACTAAATTTCTTCTGGGTTTAAATAGTTTAAAACTTATGTGAAATTGATAGATTTTTATCAAGATTTAAAAAAAATAAGAAGCTATTTTTATAAAATTTCAATTGATGTTAATTTCAAGAGTTTATTGTGATTAAAATTGAACATTTCCAGAACCCCTGCCTCCACCACGACACTCGCACGTTTGCACCATATTTTTCCCAGAAACTAGTCGCTTCCTTCGGTTTCCGTCACACGTACGACTTTCGCGGAATACCATCCAGGTTAACTGCCTGCAGGTAAATCGCATTCTAGAGCGCGACTCAGCAAACAACAGCAGACACGGTGGCAGCGCTTCAGAGCCCGTGAAGACGTTTTTTATGACACGACAATATGCTGGCTGCAAATTTCTGCTGCTTCTGGCGTGTGAGCATGTTAGGGTGGTGACGAGTTTTTCTTTAAAGACTGTTTCTGATTGTGAAGCATTGCTTCATAGGGTCACCCTAGTGCACATGCATGCAAGTGACGTTTAGCTCAACGACAGGTTCAGCCAATATTTTTTGCTGCTTCTCCATACGCAAAAACGAGAGCACCATGCGTTTCCACTTGAATTCGCGGGTGCTCTTACGCAAGAACGAGGCAAACCAGTCAACCAGACCGGAAAAGGCTTTCTGGTTGGGTGTGTGTGTCGTTTCCTTAAAGATGAATGTTATCGCACTGGAAACAGACTTGGCCACATACTTATTCAGACGAGAATAGTGTTATGTGGGCGAAATGTGGAAACCTTAATGTTTATGATTCTTGGTGGAACGATAAGGTTCCTAAAGAGGGTGACCATTTTAAAGACTGTAGTTTGAATTATTTTTGTGGAGAAAAGTGGAGACGTTTTGGTCACTTGTCGTCATTTGAGGTTATTAGAAATGTTCTAAAAAACTAAAAAAAAATATGATGAAGAAATTTTTTAAACATTATCTGAATTTGTTCAAAATGTCAGTAAAATCCATAAATTCAACATAATGAAACGACAGTTTCCATGTAGTGAAACAGTCACCACAATCATTATGGAAATCGATAGGTTGTACACACCACAGAGACTCCCACTTCCCCCTAAACCAAATGTGTACTATACTCCCCGTAGAGCTTCCATACCCGACCCTCTTAACTCTTACGTCCACCTAAATACTGTGGATCGTTGCATTAAAATCGTATTAGGGGAAATCTACCCTTTCCAATCAAACACCTATCTTCGTCATATGGAGAGTTTGATGCTCGATTAAAGCTCCAAAAATACTATTTGGGCTATAAACTTACCAGCAACAGCACCGCCTCGAGTAAGCACGCAAATGTTTGCCACTTACTGGCCAAAAAGATCACATTTAATGCACTTTTGATCATAATTTGTATTTTGCGAGACCACTTCTCATCATTTTGTTGGCACACACAGTGACACACACGAGAATCCCTCAAACGCTTAATGAATATCGCCAAAATTAACTTTTCACTTTCGCTTACTTTTTCACGGCGCTTAAGATATGAAATTGCTTTCAACTACCGGCAACATGTTCTTTTGATCATTAGTAAGGCACTCACTTGAAGAATAATCCCGAAAAATGTAATAAATTAGCAAGCGCCATCAAAAAAACAAACGCGCCAAGTCGTTTGACGTTTCAATTTTCACTTTGCATTCCAACCGAAGGCTGAAGAAAACCGAGCGAGAGACGAAGGCAAAAATGAACAAAGGCTGGCCGTCAACACCACCAGCAGCACAGCCAGCGATGCCAGGAAACTTTCCCTATAAATGCCACTTTTCGTGAGTGTTCGTTTGAACTGTCAGCGCAAATGGCAACACTCGACAGAGTGTTGGAAGAAAAAAGAACTATGCCGATATTAGAAAAATGGGCGTGGCCCAATGCATTCGCCTCGATTAGAATACCATTGGGAATTTTTTTTTGTTAAATGCTTGGTAAAGAAATAGAATAACTTTTAGTGAAAGTGAAAATAAACAGAAATGTTCACAAAAACTTGCTCTACTCGTTGGTGTACTTGGTTTAAGTAAAATTCAAGGGAGACTCTAGATTATCCAGCATCATTCAAACACGACCGCTTATTAGGATTAAAATGGGTAGATTTCCCCTAATTTCTTCCTCACAAAACCGCACAAAACGTAAAACCACACCAAAGCTCGGTCTGCCTCGCCAACCCTCACCCCAACAAGTGGTTTTTTCTAGCATTCCAACAATTCCAACCCCCCCTGAACAACAACAACTCTATCGTACTCAAGGAAATCGATACGCCGTAGGGATACAATGTCATCCCCCGATGGGGTTTTACTCCCTCTCTAGACCGAGACAAGTCCGAGACATAGTCGCAAACGGACTTCATTAGTCCGCCCTGGGAGTTAATTTCAATCCGATGACACCCGGAGATTCAGTGTCAAGTGTGACGGTAGGCTTAACTTGGCTTGTTAGTTCCATCGTTCGCATAACATGTACTCCGTAATTGCATAAGTCAGCATTTGGGAGTTGTGTTTTGTGCTGTTGAGGGTTTGGCTGTGGAGCCATTAGTCCAAATTGGACCTGAATGCACTTGAAGTTTTTACCAGTGTGGGGGACGGGACGCCAACTGGGTGTGACGCAAATTTGCAATCATAAAAGTCTGGCTCGGTTGTGTATGGCATTCTCTAGGGGGAAGTCTGCACTAGTGCTGGTAGACTGGTTCAAATTTTAGAAATTTTGGAATCAATACCTTCCTAAAAATCGTCCAACTCCAAGTGAAACTTACTTTGGGATACAGTGGAGATTTTCCCTTATCCCCTTAAAAAAGCGGAGTTTTATTCTCAGTCACATCACATGGCGAAATCCAGACTGCGAAATCATTGAATGCGGTTGAAAAAATCAATTGAAGATCTCACATTAATAAAAAGTCTAAACTGAAGTTTAAATTAAGGATTCAGAATTGGTCCAAAACTGTTGAACCAGCCTGCTGACCACGTGGTAGAGTAGAGCACCGGTAACATCAAAGGAAGAATACGGGTTCAAATTTGAACTTTGCAGTTCTGTAACTATACCGGGTAGCCGACCTGGCTGTCAAGAGCCACTCTCCCAAACTGGCAACACTGCCTGCATGCAGTTTCGTTACACAACGGAGAAGCCTCCATCAAAGGCAGTCCCGAAACGAGGCACTAAATGGGGCACTTAGCGTTTACAGAAAAATGCCGGAAATTGATTTAGTTAGCCCACTAACGACGTTGATTGATTGAAGTGCCAAGCCACCCCCGGCCAGGAATGTCAGAAATTACTTGCAAACATAATTGGTGAAATTAAGACCGATTTGACGCTGGAAACCACAACCGACCATCAAGATCAATTCCTCCAAGCCCTGGAATGCTGGGGGTCACTTTTCGCAAAAACCACAAATCGATTAACGATCCACATCACTGGTGCTTTCTACCTGATACCAGCCGCAGTGCTGCCAGTATTAATTATTCAGAGCTGGAGGGGTGGGTCTTATTCACGCAACGTTGACGATCATCAAAGCTGTGCCGAAATCGGGTGACGGTGATGATGTTGGTGGTGCTGGTGGTAAAATTAATTAACCAAATAGCTTAATAATTTCATTATGGCGTTGCAACCATCCAGGCTTGGCACGAGGCCCCTTCCGGTGATGTGATGGTGAAATTGAAATTGAGTTGTGTGCTCAAATGATTTAACGATTCGTGGTTGGTGGCTTCGGGGGCAGTGATTTTAGATTCTCTGTTGTGGCTCTTTGGAGTTGATTGGAAAATAGATGGTTTGATAATAAAAAACATGAAAACTTAAAAAAATAAAAACAGTACAACAAAACATTTTGATCGTAACTGTCTGCAAGGATATATTTTTTGTCATTGGCTCCTGTGTTAAATTGCTCCAATCGAAAGAATAAATTACACCGACCAACAAAATTTCTGCGCTGGATTATCTCGAGGGGAAGTAAACTTTGGGATCCCTAGAAACACGTGCACTTTGAACTTTTCAAAAATATCTAGACAGGGCCGATTGGATTTTCCCCAAAGTATGTATGAAAAATTAGGGTGGTTCGTCGTGTGTATTTTTTGGAAAAAATATTGGAAATGAAATTATTAAAAGTAAATCATATTTGCAATGGAAATTTAAATTAAAATTTTTCGATAGAATTTACCGTTTTCAACTTATAATTATAAAATTTTCTGTTTCTAAATAATAAAATGTTTTGTTCTAGAGCAATCCCAGCTCAAATCGGGAATATTTCTGATACTTTTGTACCCGACCTTCTCCGATTTCAATGAAACTTGAAAATTACTGTATCTCGTTGCATCTTATCAAAAAGTGGTCAAAGACAAACTTGTAGGAAAGGGCTTTTTAAAAAAAATACATTGAAAGAAAAAAAAACACGCTTTTTCAATGAGATTTTTCAATTTTTAAGTTTAAAAGATAAATTTTGAGGTGATGTCACGATATTTTTTTCGTTCAAAATTGTTGGGGAAATAGACTCACGAAAAATGCAGGATGGTATGTCTCTCCTAAAAAAATACAAAAATCATTTACCAAACCTGTTTTTTTTTTAAGGTGGTCTAAACGTCAAAATTTATGAAAAACTAATAGTGGAAATCTTTTCCCCAGACAATTTTACATAAAAATCTTCATATTGACCATTGTCCTATGTCCAATCCCTGTAAAGATACATCGGTTTTAAAAATCAAAATGTGGAAAAAATAGGTTTTTTTTTGGTTTTCGGCAATTTCTGTAATCTATCAATTAAAAATAGTTGAAAAATTTAAGTTGAAGCTTTACATTTAAAAAGAATTGAGATTTAATGTTTTTGGCCTTTTGAAAATAAGAGATAATTTAAAACCTTTTTTTTTCAAATAAATTTCTATGTTTGTAAATTTATGAAAATAGATGACTTAAAAATCCCCTATAATTTAAATTTCTGATCTGAAAAAGATAAAATAAATGAGTAATCCTCAATAATTTCATTTATGGAAAGATAATTGAAAATTCTCTTTGAACATAGCCATCATTTTTCATCTCTCAATATCATGCCAACTTTTTTTTTCAAAATTTAAAATTAAAAAAGGGCAATTTTTATAAAAAAAAAAAACAAAATTTCAAATAAATGAAAATTAAAAAATAGCTAAAAGCTGAAATGTTGGTGGCCCTTTTAAAATGTAAACCTTGAATTGAAAGTTTTTAATCGTTGATTGAACTGATTGAAAAATCCTTGAAAATGTGATTTTTTCCTAAATTTTGTTTCAATTTTCAAAGCCCAAAAATAAAATTAAGAAGAAAGAAGATTTTTTTAGATAAACCAAAACCTAGAGATAATTATAAATTCTGGAGTTTTTACTGGGATTTTTTAAACCGCCAAAAATAATAAATATTCAAGAAACACAGAAAGCAAAAAAAAATTGAATTTGACATTTTTCAAAACTCCATATTTATATAAGGCTATTTTTTATCTATAAAGCTAGTTGAAATTTCGAAGTAAAGAGGAGGGCAAAAAGAACTAAGTTAAAATTAAAGCGGCGCTTTCAAAATTACGAAATTAAAAGTATCGCAATACTACATTTGTTTAAAAATGCATGAGTAAGCCAAAATATCGTGTATTCTGGATAGTTGACAAGGGATTTTACATTATAGTTCATTTAAAGATTAAATTTTATTCAATCATTTTGTTATGCCTTTTAATTTATTGTGAAAATTTTGAAGGAGGGGGAGGATGGCAATACCTGAAATTAAATTTGCAATGGTCATATTAATCCCTAAAATTGTTCATTTCATTAAACATTGTCAAGTATTTTTCGATTGCAAATTTAATTTTACCAAACAAATGTTTTTATAGATTTTTGGAGTTTGTTTTGAAAGTATTATTAAAAAAAAATATGTCCACACTTTTTAGTACACTCAAACCCCGATGGTTTGACACCAACTGTTGTCAAACACACGGGTTCCCTTTTTAGTTTGACACCCCTTTTACACGTATTTCACACACACTATCAAACGTTTGTTTTGATAGCGTGCGTGAGCGCCGTGTAAAAAGTGACAGTTCGTCACTTTTTAGTTTGACTTTGACCAACCAACGGAGTACTAACCAAAAAATTGTCAAACGAAAAAGTTAAGAAATAGGATAATTTTTCAAGAGTTTGATTATTTTTTCAGAATTTTCCGACAAATGTATAAAATTCTTCCCAAGTTTAGGTCAATACAAAAAAAAAACCTTGATTCGACTGATCTTGATAAAAAAAAATCCCTTCGCAATTCATCAAATTCGAATCGAATATTTTTCTTTGTAAAGGGACCATCCATAAACCACGTGGACACCTTGAAAGAGGGGCGGGGGGTTTGCGATTGTCCACGCTCCACACAAAAAAGATTTTATTTGTATGGAAATTTTCCACGATGGGGTTGAGATTCCAAAAAAGTGTCCACTTGGTTTGTGAAAGGTCCCAAAGAAATTTAATTATTTTAAATATATTTCTAAAATTTCAATAAATGTTGTACCTAGTATATTCGCTACCATGTTTAAACATTCTTAAGTCAGAATTTGAAATGTTCTTATTTCTCATTATTGTTGCGATAGAAGTTTGGCAAAACTGTTTCCAAAAATTTCAAAGTGTCATCATGATTCTGCTTAAAAGACTCACAAAATCGTTGAATCAAGTACTCATCAGCCCTAAAAATTCACGACCTAACCTAACAAACAATGGAAAGCACAGAACAGAGGTTACGAAAAAAAAATCCGCTGAAAATTCCTCCTACATGACAGGCAACGTGGTAGAGCATGGTAAATATTTGCAGACGGGGATTTTCTGTTTGCCTTGGTTATGCTCTGGCGTTTCCACGACTTTTCCATGGTGCTGGCGTTCGTGGCAGTCAAATTTTCAACAAACGCAATGAATATGTTCTTTGTGTGTTCGCAAGCTCTTGCTAAAGATGGAAATGTTTCCGATTGAATTTAGAGGCTCTCGATCTAATTTTTCGAATCATATCGCGCCAGCGAGATAAATTTCCTCCCGAGGTGCAAATAACATCAAATCAGTGTTCACAATCAAGGCGCCAGGATCTGATTTATGGCCGCCATCAATTACATTACATTTCGTGGAACACTTCCCGCAACGTGGGTGGCCAAGCTAAGCTTAGTGGGAGAGAGTTGTAGTCATCTGCCTATAAATCACTCAGCGGTTTGCCGAGTGGTCCTCCACTGGGAGGCTGCAACGTTGTAGACCATGCTCTCGGTGAAGAAGTCATATCGTCAATCCATTACTGTCGAATCCATTTCCTGATTAAAGTGCGGGTGGTGATTTTTTCCGCTTGCAGAACTACAACTTCCCTGGAAGGCAACTTTAATCAGAGTTAATTATTTTCCCACGACTCGCCTCGGTCTATTTTACGAGAAGTACACAAGACTACCTAATCGCAGGGCTTTAGTCCTGCCCCAATGTTTTCGGTTTTCGGGAAGCACACCCACACGAGACTTTCCTGCTCTGACGGTTGACGGCTTCTGCTCTCAAAAGCTGAGTCGTTCTACCCTCCTGGGGGAAAAGCTGTGTGCTTAGCATTCATTAGGCTTGATTTACAAGCGTAATTAATAACGACTGTTGATTGAAAAACATACCACAACACAAACACACACACACAAAATGGCTTTTGAAGTCTTCGGGGAGGAGTCGTCTGCAATCCGTCCTAATGGACAGCGATTTTGAACCGTCAATCTTGTCTGGATGGGGAAGAACAGATGTGCTCCTCAAGGCGAGTGAAATGAAGTGTTTAAAAGCAATTTCCGCTTGTCCGGCGAGGGTGCTTGGGTGCTGTAAAGTACGGGGAAGTGTTGCCTAATGGAGCGTTGCAATTGCTATCATACATTATCCTGGAAGCAGGGCGAGTCCAGTTGGTGTAACGAAAACTGCTTGCCGAACAAAAAGTACTGAAAAACGAAACTCACAAGCTGAAACTTAATCAGAGGTCAGAAGTCTGAAGACAGAAATCAAAAGTTAAAAGTCAGAAGTTAGTAGTCAGAATTAAGAAGTTAGAAGTCAGAAGTCAGAAGTTAAAAGTCAGAGGTCAGAATTCAGGAGTCAGAAGACAGAAGCTAGAAGTCGGAACTCAGAAGTTAAAAGTCAGAAATTGGAAGTCAGATGTTAGAAGTCAGAAGTCAGAAGTTGATAGTCAGAAGTTAGAAGTCAGATTTAAGAAGTCAGAAAGAAGAAGTCAGAAGTTATAAGGCAGAAGTCAGAGGTTAAATTAAATCATAATTTTATCAGAAGTTTGAAGTTAGAAGTCAGAAGTTACACGAGAAAATCATCACCCAGATTCTCAAGTAAGAAATTAATTCAGAAGTTAGAAGTCAGAAGTTTGAAGTTAGAAATCAGAAGTCAGAAGTTAAAAGTCAGAAGTCAGAAGTTAGAAGTCAGGATTATAAAGTTAGAAGTCAGAAGTCAATAGTCAGAAATTGGATGTCAGCACTTAGAAGTCAGAAGTTAGAAGTCAGAAGTCTGAAGGCAGAAGTCAGAAGTCTGAAGTCTGAAGGCAGAAGTCAGAAGTCAGAAGTCAGAAGTCAGAAGTCAGAAGTCAGAAGTTGGATGTCAGCACTTAGAAGTCAGAAGTCTAAGGCAGAAGTCAGAAGTCAGAGGTCAGAAGTCAGAAGTCTGAAGTCTGAAGGCAGAAGTCAGAAGTCAGAAGACAGAAGACAGAAGGACGAAGTCAAAAGTTAAAAATTTCAATTTGGAGGTCAGAGATTAGAAGTCAGAAGTTATGAGTCAGAAATCAGGAGGTAAAAGTCAGATGTTTGGAGTCTGAAGGCAGAAATCACAAATTAAAAGTCAGAAATCCGAAGACAGAGGATAGAAGTGGAAAATCAGAAGTCAGATGACAGAAGTTTCGAAGTAAGCAGTGTGACGACACGAGAAAATAATCACCCAGAATATTCAAGTCAGAAGTTAGAAGTCAAAAGTCAAATGTCAGAAATAAGAAGTCAGAAGTCAGAAATCAAAAGTCAGGAGTCAGAAGTCAGAAATCAGAAGTCAGAAGACAGAAGACAGAAGACAGAAGACAGAAGTCTGAAGGCAGAAGTCAGAAGTCTGAAGGCAGAAGTCAGAAGTCAGAGGTCAGAAGTCAGAAGTCAGCAGTTAGAAGTTAGAAGTTATAAGTCAGAAGTCAGAAGTCAGAAGTCAGCAGTCAGAAGTCAGAAGTCAGAAGTCAGAAGTCAGAAGTCAGAAGTCAGAAGTCAGAAGTCAGAGGTCAGTGATCAGAAGTCAGAAGTCAGAAGACAGAAGTCAGCAGTTAGAAGTCAGAAGTTATAAATCAGAAGGTCAGAAGGTAAAAGTCAGATGTTAGGGGTCTGAAGGCAGAAATCCGAAATTAAAAGTCAGAAATCCGAAGTCAGAGGTTAGAAGTTGAAAATCAGGAGTCAGATGACAAAAGTTAGAAGTAAGCAGTCTGACGACACGAGGAAATCACCCAGAAAATTCAAATCAGAAGTTAGAAGTCAGAAGTCAGAAGTCAGAAATCAAAAGTCAGAAGTCAGATGTAAGAAGTCAGAAATCAATAGTTAGAAGTCAGAAGTCAAAAGTCAGAAGTTAGAAGATAGAAGTCGGAAGTTAGAAGATAAAAATCAAAATTAAAAATCAGAAGTTAGAAGTCTTTAGTCAGAAGTCAGAAAACAGAAGCTATAGCTTTGGAGTCAGAAGTCAGAAGATAAAAATTTGTAGTCAAAAGTAAGAATCGGTATTTAGAAGTCAGAATCAGCTGTCAGAAGTGAACAAGTAAGAAATATTAAGCAAAAACCGAGTAGTGAGACGTAAGTAGAATTTTTTTTTTTTTAAGTGAAGTTATAAGTGAAACAAGAAAAAGTACTCAGAGGAAAGGAAATTTTCGTGGCTTCCAATGGACTTTCATTACAAAGGGGTTCACGAGAGGCTGAATTTCCCGGAAAAACCATTAAACAAACTGTTCTGCTCAGGTTTCCGGAACCGAAGATTGAGTCCGTCCATAAACCTTTTTCGCTTAAAAGTGGTCACACCGCACAAACCCAGCTGCCAACAAACCGGACCGGACCCCTCGGCAAAAGCAAAGGAGTGTTATCCCTGCGATAAAGGATTTGTCCGGCGAAATCCCCCGGTCCGTAACTTATGACACAAAAACGCAACGGTGTCGGCTCTTTCGTAGCTGAAAATTAATAATAAACAGCAACAAATGGCTTTTGTCCTCCCCAGCTTATGCTGTGGTGAGACCACACTCTTTGCTCTTGGCCCTCCACGCCATAAAACCGGATATCGTACGGGGCCAAGATGGCACTTGAAGTCAAGCTTAAAAGCAAACTGAAGGAAGGGGGGGGGGCAACTACTAAGCTGACAGGTTCAAGGTCGCATACCTTAATTTTTGTGGAAAAGTTTCCTCCCCTTCGAAACTAGGGCACAAAGTTTATCGCCATAAAAACATTTATGATGTGGTGCTTTTACGGCGTGCAAGAGTGTGATAATGACAAGAATGCAAGAAGCTTTGCCCTTTATGGGGTTTGAGATGCCCTTGAAAGAGCTTTTCGTTTTGATGATCTTCTGTTTCCATTTTACTCACGAGGTTTGTATTTATCACTTCCTTAAGTCCATTTCATTCATTGGTCATTGGTCATTGGTAATTGGTCATTGGTCATTGGTCATTGGTCATTGGTCATTGGTCATTGGTCATTGGTCATTGGTCATTGGTCATTGGTCATTGGTCATTGGTCATTGGTCATTGGTCATTGGTAATTGGTCATTGGTCATTGGTCATTGGTCATTGGTCATTGGTCATTGGTCATTGGTCATTGGTCATTGGTCATTCCTGATTTCTCATTTCAAATTTTTCATTTTATCATCTGATAACATTCAGTAAACATGTTCCCACAAGATTCCATCAACCTCACCTCTCCGCAACCCATCCCTTCTCGGTTGTCACAATATTAGCGCTTTTGCTGTCACTTTTCACCGGTTCTCACTCTCCCATTTCACCACATTTTATGACCCAATTTTCCACCACACTGCCAGTTTCGACAAGCGAAAAATGCTTTTCCTTTTTCGCGACAATTTTTCTCCAGCCTCTTAACGAATGCCCAACGGGCGTAAAAATCAAGTCATCAATCGTTGGCCCGCGCTGTTGACAGGTCGCCCCCTCTCACCCCAACATTGCGCCAGATTTGGGTCGATACGGGCCAGATGAAGCCTTCGATTTGCGCGCGATATTTTGGGACTTCAAAGTCGACCCTCCAGGAATCGCGCGGGGGACTTGCTTTATAGTATGTTGCTGAAGTGGAAAATCAATTTTTCTATGTTTTTGGGGGCTTTCCAAAACGAGCCAATTCCAATTTTTAAGGTTGATTAGCTTTCATCCAATGCGACTTCTCTGAGATCTTCGACCACTTAGGCATAGAAAAATAGATCAAGCATTAACTTTTACCCCTCAAATATTTCTTACAGAAGCACAAACTGTCTACATGTCTGTGACCCCATCAAAATAAAGGCAGAAAATGAAATCTTCAAATTATTTTTTTGGCCACCGGCCCAAGATAACGACCGGCTAGTCTGAATTATTAAACTCAATTTTCGAAACCCAGACGAACAACAAGAGCCGGAAGACCGGCGCGCAGAGGACCATGTTCTCATTTGCATTTTTTTTTCCTTCATCCTCGCTCAACTTTTCCAGCTTCCGTCTGATGGACAGATATACGTGTGTAGGCTGCCACAAAGCTGAGAGCACAACAGGCTTTCTCGGACGTTTTCCCCCGTGTGGATTTGCTGGTGTTTGTGTGCAGAGAATGTCGGTTTGGCAAACAATTACCACCAATACGCGCTGACATGCATTGTTCGTTACTGCGGACCACGAGTCTGGTATTCACGTATCAAATGTGTGGTGGCGCTGTTTTGGAACAAACATTTGAGAATGGCGTTAAAATGTAATATGCATTCATTAACCGAACAAAAATAACCTGAAAAAAATGAAAGATAAACAAAGCATAACTTCCAAATCACTTAAACAATTTCTTTAAACAATTCTCTACCAAAACCGGAAATGGATTTTGTTTGTTTTTTTTTTATTTAGCTCAAACTTCCCTATGACCAAAGAAGTTTTTTTGTTTCATTGGTTCACCCGTACAAGTCTCCATACAATTTTGGCAGCTGTCCATACCAAAATGATACGTAAATATTCGAAAAACTATCTTTTGACTGAATTTTTTGATCAATAGGTAAAGTTTTTGGTATTGTTAAGGACTATAGAGAAAAAAAAATTCACGGATTTTTTTTTTGATTTTCTAATTAATTTCCACAAAAATTCAATTTTTTAAAATATTTTTTTTTTGATTCGAACAAAAATCAGCCTCTTTAAAGCCATTCAGAAGTATGGACCAAAATTTAGTAAAAAAAAAAGAAATCTGTTGACCTATTTTTTCATGTCAAATCAAATTTGCAATTTGTAAATTTGTATTTTACATAATATTTTTTTAATTAAGTGCACTGTTTTCAAAATATAGCCATTCAAAGTTCAGTTTTGTCCTATAAATTCCGGTTAATTTGATTAAGTAGTGTCCATGTGGGCAATTTTAAAAATATTTTTTTTCGAAAGGTTCAGAAAATCTCCTGCAATTTCGTCTAATTTTTTAATCAAGACTAACATTTCAAAAGGGCGTTTCATTCAATATGTTTGGCCCTTTCAAAATGTTGGTCTTGATTCAAAAAATTTAAAAATATTGTTTTCGAAAAAAAATTAAAAAAATTCAAGAATGTTTCATGTTTTAAAATTGACCATTAGTTGCAAAAAATCGACATTAGAATGAGGAGGGTTGTTTGGTTAAGACATGAAAAACTTGAATTTTCCTGTTTCTTTTTCTTTAACCCGCTGTATCTGAGCAACCAATGGTCCAGTCTTCAATGTCTCTAAGACAATTTCATAGCAAAATTTCTGAATTAAAAAAAATCATAGATGGACAATAATAGACACTATTTATTTTAATAAAAAATATAAAAAATTTCGACGGTTTTGTTCGAACGCGCATCAGTTGATAACGGAAAGTCTGATCGGAGCGCTCTTTGCTGCGTTGGGTTTGTATAAGCCCAAGGAAGGTTCTTACGCTAAAGAGTGACAACTTTGGCCACTCTGGAACCGATTCCGGAAGATCTGCAGATTGTATGGGAAAAGTTGCGTAAAATCGAATTTTGATCACAGGAGGCTAAAAACATCAAGAATTGAAAAAATGACAAAGCGAAGTTTGTCGGGTAAGGCTTGTTTATTTTAAAAAAATTAAAAACCGGAATTTTTCGGACAAAATTTAACGTTGAATGATTATATTTAGAAAACTATGCACTTAATTAAAACAGATATAAATTACTTTTCGATTGCAAATTCAATTTTACAAAAAAAAATAGGTCAAAAAATGTTAGGTACGAGATTTAAATAATAAAAAACACTATTTAAACATTTTTGGTCAATGCTTCTGAATGGCTTTAAAGATGCGGATTTTGGTACCTAAAAACCTGGGTGCTGAAAAGACAGAATGCGTTACGTGATTTTCGAATGATCCCCACTGCTCCCCACTAATACAACTGCACCACAACTGTAAACATAAACAAAGTTGAAGGCTATGTTCAAGCTCAAGCGTGACATATTTTTTGCTGCAAAAGTGACTTGTTTTGAAACATTTTGGATATGTTGATGTTAAAGTTTTCGCTGAAAAATTAAGTGTTTTGCGCGTGGTTTGTTCGTAGACCAAATGATGGCCAGCCAAAAGAGGCTTTTTTTGTTTTCCACGTGACGAAAAATTGCGTCAGGAATTTAGTGAATCATAAGCAACCAAATGGATGTCCTGAGATTATGAGTCTTTGAATAATATCGGAGTAACATTATTCAATATTATGTCGCAGGTGCCATTCATAGTTATTGATAATTCGTCGTTAACATTTCAAAAAGCATCATAAACATTGGCTTTGCGTGAGATAAAGCGCTTATTGAAATGTTAGCGACGAATTTTGTAAATCTCGATTTCAACCCCTCTTAAGATTAATTGACTTCGAATACCTCAAAAGTTCGACGCCATCAACTTTTTTTTATTCCTGACAAAATAAAGTATTGATCGATTACAATACTTGCTACTTCTTGGGAGCATTTTGCGAACCGTAAATTGGTTCCGCTTTGACAGTTCTAAATTGAGGCCGCTTTGCGAACCACTATTCAGCACCCAGCCAAAAACATAGAAAAAAAATCAAAAATTTGAAAATACGGATTTTGGAAAATTGAATTTTTGTGAAAAAAACGCTTTTTTGGTGATAGGGAAGGCACCCTACAAAGTTTGAGCCAAACAAAAAATACAAGAAATAAAAATGGTCGAAATCGGCAGATTTCGTAGAGAATTGCTCAGGGCATTTTTCAAAAAAATCGAAAGCTGCACATTTTATTATTTTAATAAAAAATTTAGTGGCAACATCTCAAAAACGTTACACTTTATCAAAATCTCTGAAGATTTCTTTTCAAATGAAAATTTAATTTTCCATTTTGAAAAAAAGATTTTTTTTCTTCAAAAAAAACTCCAAGGTTGTGAGTTTTTGTCCCAAGCACAAAAATTTAAAAATATTTAAAGAAATCATGAATACCTACAAAATTGCCCAGACTACTAATCAATCCGAAAATTCCATCAAAACATACAGATTTTTTAACCAATTTGTCCAAAACGCCTATAGAATGCAAAAATGTCTATAATATTTACCATTTGTTTATGAACAGCTGTCAAAACTGTATGATTACTTTAATGGAGACTGGAAATTCTCAATTTTCACGGGAACGAGAATTTCAAATCATCATATTTTAGAAGAATTTATCAGAACGATAAAACCACTAAAAAAATCTAGAAAACATTAGATTGAAAATTAAGAAAGTATTCCATAAATTACTTTTTATAATAATAATCAGCAAACTATTATTCATAATCACTTTTTTTTAATCGAGATAAGAAAATATTTGCTCTTGTCTATCACGTAAGATCGTTATTATTTTTGGAAAATAATTTAAAATAACGGCTCTCCATTCAGCCCACAACGAGAATTTTAGGAAACAGGAATTGTTGAAAATAAACTGAAACAAAATATTAAAATTTTCAAAGACAAAACTCAACGAATCCATGCTCACTTAGCTAACATTAAAAAAAAACAAAAAAAATTGTGCATGATTATTTTCTTAATTTCAATAATTTCGGCGTTTGCTTTGAAAATTTTGAAAAAAAACTTTTTTTTTTGCGCAGTTCCTACACAAATCATTAAGTATTTGATTAAGAAAATATTTCATGAACTCACATTACATTACATCGCTTTGCAGCAATCATTGGTTTTAGTGTGCATTGGGAAGATTTTTTATTATTTCGAATGTTTTCAGGCGTAATTCAAATTTGTCGGAGAGCCCCTAATTTCGCGGATTTCCCACGTTCTGCAAAATCATGAAATTCACTTCCCTAACAATTAGGCAAAAATGCTTCAGTTATGCGTTCACTAAGAAATTATCTTATGAGCAAGGAAAATCTTCAAGTTTAGTAAATTATTGATAGTTCAAAATCTTGTTTTTATTTTGATGTTCAAATGTTAAAAGGAAAATTGCTCACGTTTAATCCTCTGCTAGTTCCAGCTGCCAAAATGCTAATCCACACTTTTCTCGTGTTGCTCCAGAATTTATCGTTGAAGTTTGTATGGAAAATTCCCTCAAAAGGTGGCGTTAAATGTGTCGGATCATTGTCAGGTGTGAGATTATTATGTAAAAATTCATGACAAACAATACCGCAAAACGATCCAAGTTTAGCCTGACGAGTTATTAGTGATTCAAAGATGACGTTTTTGTATGAAAAGTTTTTGTTTCACCAACTTTAACGATCTATAGCGACCATTAAACCTTAATCGATTAGGCTCAAAATTGGCACAGTTACTAATTACTGCCTAAGGAATCGAATCAGGGGGTATCCCTGAAGTTTATATTTTTTATTTTCACCTAACATAACATTTCAAAAATTTCCATGCCAAATCGATCAGCCGAGTTTTGCATCACTTTCAAATCGTAAGAACCAGTATCACCAATCGATATTGTTTTAATTCTGTTTCATGAATTATTCTATATTTGCTCTGCTCACGTCAATTTAAATAAATTAAACGGCACGGCTCGGTTCTTCGGCCACGCCTAATGTCCCATTAATTGGATCGATTTACGCTCGGTGAACCGTGGCTTATCTACAAATTGCATCAAAGTGGCTGGTGGTGGTCTGCTCACCCCAAATATTTCGATATCAGTTCACTGCAAATTTCACAGAGGATTAGCTCTGGATTTAACAGCATGAATGTGTGACAGCAAAAAGTTGAAAATTTTCTCACTAAAGTTGCTTCACCCAAAACTGGGCAGCGCTTGTCCGAGAGAATAATGTCCTCGAGTCGAGAGAATAGTGGTACCATTCACGGACGCAGAGAACACAGCTCGAGATGGGCGATAGAACTATTCTCTCGAGGTTCATTTGCAAAAAAAGTTCATCCGTCAAACAAAAAACCAAAAGTGTCGACAACGGGAATCGAACCAGAGACCTTTGACAAACCAATGCAATGACTTAGCTGCCTCGGCCACCACAGCTTGGTGACCAAGGAGAAGTCAGAAGTCGATGTATGGCACTTGTTGTAGATTTATTGTTTCAATTAACGAATGAACTCATTTGTTATGATGGTGTGCGTTGGTAGCACTATTCTCTCGATTTTGGCGCTGAGCCCTCAATAAATTTTGAGGGAACGATTCTCTCGACTCGGAACTTTGGGTGTTCTCTTGAAGCTTTTCCCAAAGACAAGGTCGCTGAGCGCTCGTCAAGAAGTATCTTCCGCGACGTATGCGGAAAAGCAAAGTACTTCCACTTTTCCTTGGAAGTGATCCATTTTACACGACGACGTCTCGCGCCAACCCCTCCACGGTTGGCCACATGTGAAAACACACCTTTTTCCTCCCAAAGACGCTAGAGATGGGCTTTTCGTTGACGTCGTCGACTGTGAACGTCGGAAGCCACCACCACCGCTGGTAAAGTGCCTTCCTGGTGAAATGTGAATGTGCGACGACACACGGAAATTTCACACTCCATCATTATGCTTCCTTGGAAAAGCGTGGGAAAACTGTGTCAAGTTACACGTGAGAGTGAGAGAGGGGGAAAGGGGGGGAGGAATGGGGATGACAACCCGCCGGTGACAAGGGTCTCCTGGACAGGTGAGCCGGAACGGAACGGATCGTGGAAACGTGTCTGTTGGACTCCAAGTTCGAGGGCACTTTTAGGATTCCTAGAGCCGGACGAAAAACCGTCTGAGTGGTTCCACGTAATGAGACACACTCTGGAATTGAAAGTGTGTGAGTGTGAGGTGAGGAAGTTGTCGTTGTTTCTTGGTTGGTGGAAAACATTTTTCAAAGCTTATTTTTGGTGTGAAAATTCCTGGAAAAGTATCAACATAAAAAATGAAAGTAGAAAAAAGTCCACCAAAACTTCAATGTTACCTGGAATCAACTTCCAATAACCTCAAATCATCTTCTGGAAAAGGATCACATAAATGTCAGTCCCACAAATAGTCCCAGTCACATCGTAGGAGAGAAATAAAATTTCACCACCACCACCTGTTGTGCCCAGGGGGGGATTTCGCTTCCCAAAAACAGCATTTCGCTTTTCGGAAGCTGTTGCGTCGTCATTTTCTCCATGTTTTGAGTTGCTGCGCTGCCATGAACCATATTCCGAGAATTGGCACTTGAGCCAAATTGTGTAAATGCCAGAGCGCTCGAGAAAAAAAAGCTTTATGCGATGTGAGCTTTTACAAAAGAGTGTCTCAATCTGATATTAGGCCTTGTACATTATTCATGGGGGATATTATTTACTGTCAGCACAATTGACAGGTTATAAATCGGAAAGCTTGAGAGCAAAAAAAAGCACATTAACACTGATTGATGATGTTGTCAAAGTGACCAACAAAAAAAATCACCGTGTTTTGTCATTGTAAGCCAGGATTGCACCAGAAAAGTGCATCACAAAATTAAAATTTGCATAACAAAGTGGCACTTTTCCTCCCGAAAAAAAAACCCTCAACCAGACACGATGTCAGCAGTGTCAACAATCCAGACGTTTTTCTTGTGACCATTTTCCCCAAAAAAGAAAAGCGCAACCAAAAAAATCCTGCTGCAATGCTTTGTCAAGCTGTTTGCCAACGTCCACAAACTCGGCAGCTCTGGAAATTTGAAAATCTGCCCCCCGGTCCATGGAGCGGAATGCAAATTTCAGAGCCAACAATGGAAAGTGTTAGCCCGTCGGAGGGCTTTCCATCTACTGGACAGGAGAAGCGCCTGCCTGCCCGGGACGTCGTTTCAACAATGCAGACATCATCGTGCTGGAATAACTACAAGGGACAGGGGTTCCCTCATTTTGAGACTTAAAGAGAAAAACCAAAAACCTTTTGAGCAACCCTGCCGTCAACCAGCTTCATGGGGCTCGAAAAATGGCCTGCCACTAATCTACGTTGCCGGGGAATGGGGGCACACCGCTACCACAAGCTAATCAACACTCGACCCGGTCTCCGGTTCCGGTGTTACCAGGGATTTTCGAGCAGAAAAACGATCCGAAGTGCATTTACTGTGGGTACGTACTGGACAGGTGATGTTGATAGGTGAAATCTAGGGCGTTTTTTTTCTGGTGATTTTTTTCCGGAAAATGCTTGTCTTGATTGTTTCAAACAAAAAAATAGTATTATATTGACTTCATTTTAACATTTCTTGAAAAGAAAAACATTCTCATTTTAAAGAAAGGTTTTTGTAGACAAAACCAAATTAAAAAATATATATTTTCGCGAAAGCAAAAGTTGCTCAAAAAAAAAATGTCGGTGCCGAATATTGGGCAGTAGAAGGTTAAAAAAACGAAGAAAATATTTTCTGGGATCAACTTCACCTTTTCAATAAATGAGCTTACATTTTTTTGGTTTAAAATGATTCAAATGGAGAAAAATAAAAACAATTGTTTTCGATAGAGAGCTGCAAATTTAAATTTGAGGTTGATAAAACAAAATTCAATTTGATTTGGACTTTGGAAAGAAATTTTGACCTTACTTATTTTGAATTAATGTTAAAAATAATAAAACAAATTGTTGAAATGATAAAAGCTAATATTTATTGTTGCTTTTTTTCGTTCTTAATTTTCTGCAATTTAACTTTTTTGGCATTGTAAATCCTTTTAGTTGCTGGTTTGCATAAATAAACATTATTAAAAAGTAGGGTAGAGTAGTCATCAATGAGACACGGGGAACAATGATAAAATGGCTCTCACAAGTCGTAGTTTCAACAATCAGGCTCATATTTGGGGGAAAGGTGTGTCTACTGGATACACGTCTGCCATTATAGTGGCTTTGGTTATGGACGCTCCCTTGAAAAGTTATTCATAAATGTTTGTTTCTGGGGTGTAAAAGTAAATTATGGACAAAAATTACTTTAACGCTCAGAGGCTGCCATTAACACCAAAACTAATATTTCTTCAAATTTCTTTCGACGTTCCATATGGATTGAGTTGGGCTACAATGTCCTTTCATTAGGTTTGGCCAAAATTTAGAATGTACCCAGTATCCAGGACTGTCTCATTGCTCCCCACTCATTTCAGCTCATGGGTAACAATGAGACACTTTGATTTTTCTTCATTAAACTTTTCAAAATCTATGGAAATCTTTCAAAACATGAATTAAAAGTGATTTATGGCATATTTATAGAGTTTTAACTTCATTTAACCAAAAATACAAAGTTATTTGGTATAAATATACGAATTTTACAAAATTTAAATACATTTTAGTATAACTTTTGTTAATTAAAGTTTCATGTTGGCAAAATTGCTCTAAAATGTTCAAGGCAAGTTACCTGCAATGGAACAATACAAAAACATGATGTTTTACTAGAAAAATCTTGATTTTCGTAGTGTGTCTCATTGTTCCTGCCAAGTGCGTCTACAATGAGACAGTTGAATAACTCTGGCTGTAGATGTCGGATCGATCTCATATTTTGGTCAATGTTAGAACACATTTAAAGAAAGAAAATGCAACAAAAAGCTCATTAAAACATGCTGATGAAAAAATGAGAAAAATCTTTGAAAGTTGAAAACCAATAGTGTCTCATTGATGACTACCCTACCCTAGTTTATGCAACAAGTTGCAAAAAGTAGATTTTTTCAGCACGAGTCGTACATTCAACGAGGATTACCGAGATTTTTTTAACGTTTTTGTTTGCCATGATCAAATGAGATGAAATTCGAATTGGTATCGTAAAATATTTCAAATAGGTTTGTGCAAGATGAATTCCTGCAATTCGTTTAAAACCTAGTATTCAAAAAATTACTATTTGAATTAAACTAATTATGGAGCATTGGTGCAATAATGGGTGTTTGTGAGTTAAAAAGGAAAAAAAATAAAACTGATTGTGATGTTAATTTATTGTATAACTTAAATCTTATTTTAGTGCTGTGAAAAAAAAAAAACGGAGGTCAATTATAAACCTGAAAAACATGTGGCATAATAAAACCATAAAAAAATCATTGAAAAACTACTTAGTACTGTTTTTGAGGTGCCCATTAAATGCAAGAATATGTTTAAAGCTTGCTCCAAATACTTGAAAACATTGAGTTTTTTTAAGTAAAACAAACACGAGAAGTTAGATTGTTAAGGGAATCAAAATATCAATTCAAAATGAGAACAGAAAACAAAATAACAGGTGGCATATTTATCTTTCACGGAGATCATCCAACCAAATAATCAAATATCGTTAAAATTAAACTGGACTTAGAAAAAAATCCGAAATGTTTTTAAAAGGTGATTTCAAGGATAAAAATTCTCTTCATTTAATTTTGGATTAAACAAAGCTTATTTCTTTAATTTTTTTTAATTTTACATTTCAAATAAAATAGTAGTAAAATTTTTACTAAAGCGAAAAAAAATATGACTTTATTTTATGAGTCCCTAAAAAAAACCGAAAAATCTAAACAATTCTTCAAATGGTTCATATTAAGCTTTTCAATTGAAAACATATAAAATTTACTATAATAGTCTTTATGGTTGAAATATTGATGTCATTTGAAGAAAAAAATTATATGAAGAAAAATCAAAAAATCATCAAAATTCACTAACCTTCTATTAGTATATGAACAAGAGAATTACTTCGCTTAATTCTACAGTAGTTCTATAAATTATTTTTATTCCTACTTAAGTTTGGTAAAATATTTTGAGAAAAATTGTTACATCGTTACGGAATTTCGCGGAAAAAATACAAATTTCGCGGATTTCACGCTATTCGCGAAATCGTGAAATTTCACTAACCCTAGTTATTTGATATGAAAAACAAAATTTTAGCATGTTTTTTTTTCATTTCAACTTTATGTGCAAAATATCAATCAGAGCCAAGATTAAAACAATTTTAGGTACATTTCAAATTTCCCGGTAATTCCCGGGATTTCCCAGGAAATTGGTTTCTCAGGAAATTTGTAACCCCGGGAAATTGGACGCTCTAGTTGCTTACAACATTTCTTGAAATTTCGAAAAACGCCTTTTGAATGGAACTTTATGTCAAATATCCATGTGTTAAGAAAATTCACCTAACAAAACGAAAAAAATATTGAAAATGTTACTTTTAGACACTAGTGCTGAAAAGTTCAACTTTTCAGCACCCATTTCAGTACTGAAGAGTAGAACTTTCCAGCACTGGTATTGAAAGGTATTAATCTTTCATTCTGTATATTTTGGTTGAGTAAAGTGGGCCATTTCGTCGCTCTAGAACGAACGGAAAAGTAAGTAGTTTCACGACGGAATTACAAAAAAATAAATTATGTAACTCAGTTGGTCTTTATTCAATCAGAGATATCCTGGAAGTTAGAGAGGCGAAAAAACTGTCAATTCGACAAGACCTTGCAAGATTGAGGTTGGAATGACTTTAAAATAATGGTAATAAAAAGAAATTTTTTGAGAAATTTCTATTTATTATATGATTTCATTTTATGATCAATAAAACTTAAACATTAGGTTATATCCCTCCTTATACTTGCAAGTTATTTTCGGTCGGTTGAATGTTCCAACTTGGAACTCTGCACGGATAGAAATCGCCAATATTTTTGCGATTTCGCTGTAAATGTTTTCAAAATCGACAACAATTTTGTTCAAAATTGGAAATTGTGTGTCAACGAAATTGTTTTAGCAAAAACAAACTTTTCGCGATATTTACTGTTACCTGACATGGGTAATGGAAAAATTTACTACTTTACTGAAACCAGAAATTTTACTAATACATATTCATAATATGGTTGAACAAGTTCAAACTAGCTTACAAATAATTCTAACTGCAATTTTTTTATTTCAAATGGTTTTTCTCTAGCCCCTTGATTTTCGGGTTAATTTTGAAGAGGGGGACATCATAAACTTTTAAAAATCAAGGCCGTTGCTTTTTGATTAAAAAATTTCAATTGGTGTTAAATACTGAATGTTTGAAATAAGTTTTTCCTTGCGATTCTCTTGTTTACCTAAAAAATATAATTTTATATCAATTTTGTAGTAATGTTATAAGCAAGCAATATTCATAGCCTTACGCTATTGTTATGATGAGAATCGTCACAAACATCTTAAATTAAGACAAAACGGAAATGACTGGAAAATGTCAAGTAAATAAATAGATTTAAATTGATAAATATCACAGCATCACAAAAGAGCTGCCATAACTATTCTCAAACCGAAAAAAAATACTTGCGGATGCCGGCACATTTCAAACAATCGCACACAAAATTCACACACACACACATCACCTCCCTCTCACTCAAAACCACTACACAGGCAAATATCACATGCACACTATAATATCAGAGGCTGCACATTCCTGTTTCTTATGCATCCCTGAATATTATGCACATTTTTCCATGACGTGCGGTCGCTCGGCTGGGTAGTGGTGCTGCAGGAGAGCAAAGTTTCATTTTGCATGATGCTGGTTTTGAATCCTCTATCATGTTGCTGTACCGCCTGAATGACGATGGCGTCGAACACACATACAAGTGAACAAAAAAAAAAGTTCAACAGTTTGTTGAGGATCATGCTGGTAGTATTATCCTAGTATACGAGGTAGTAGTAGCTAGGGAATGTAGTCAAATTACACTTGAGCGTGCACGTCAAAATCAGCGAAGGGAAATTGTTCAAATTTGTTATCCTGAGCTCCCGAGGCTCAAGGCAGGAAGAGTTGGTTGGAGTTGAGCAATGAACGTCATATTTCGTTATGCTGGTTTTGGATACATGTGAATTTATATTGCATTTTTGGTTGGGATTTGCTGGAAATGAAATTTTAATCAAATTTACTGCTTTCTACGAAACTGAGTCAAATAATATTCAACTCATTTTTCTCTCTCAACTATTGATCAACATTCAATCAACGTTAATGCTATCGAAATCCAGCAACATGTCTCCAAATCAATTGAACCATTCTGTTAATCAAATTCCAAACGACCAGAATATAAAACGCACAAATTCGATCCTTATTGAGTCCCATCTAAATCGAATGTGAAAATCAAACGGATAGTCACGCACTCGGTTCGAACCGAAGGTTCGTCCTTGTTATCATTTCATCCTGATCCTTACGAAGAAAAAAAAAATGAAAGCAACAGACAAATCTAATCCTCCCCGGCCGGGGCTAACGATGTCCATTTGGAGCCCCGACGACATCTCATCTTACAGAGAGTTTGGCAAACGCGTTGTCAGGATTTTTTTTTTTTTTTTGGTTGTGCACATTTTTTATTCCATTTCTGAGGACATGTCTGAAAACGTGCTTTTTGCTGGTTTTTCCAGTTGAAAAATGAATGCGTTGCATATGTATCGTCAGGTTGGTAAACCTGCTCTGCAAAAAGACCTGAGACAAATGCGGTGCAATTTTTTTCCCTTCCGACTTTCGTCACTCGAAACTTTCACAGAAGGGCTCATTCTCCAACTGTTTTTCTTTCATTTTGTTTCTCGAAAAAAATGGAAGTTGGGGCTTATTGCGGGATTTTTCTATTTCCACGGTTATAGTAAAGTTGGTTGAAGTGTGTAACATTTATATCTATTTACTGAAAAGGCTTTTCACAAATTGAGTAAAATTCTCCAGAAAATATAATATATTCCAAAAAACGGATATTAATTTATAAATCGCTCACTATGTTCAAGAGTACCGAAATCTTATTTCAAAATTAAAAATATTCATTTTACGTCTGATTTGAACATCCCCATAATTTCTACAAAAAAAAACTCCAAGTTGATCCGCATCCTTGGCATCCTCTATTGACAAAGTTTTTGTACTTTGGCAACGGATTCGTTACTTGTCCTAGAGCAGACAGAATCTGGCACGAACAACAAAAAAATGGACAGTGAGAAATGAGTACGCGCCATCGTCAACTCTTTTTGGGGTTTGCATTTATCAGCGGATTTACTAGGGGGCATATGTTTTTGCCTTTTCTGTAAGTTCGAGACTTTTTTCAAAGATTGTTTGAAATGTTGATAAAAATCTCAGAACATTAGAACAATCCAAATGTATAGTAGAATAACACAAAGAGAAATACACAATTTACCGAACTTTCAATGATAAGAAAACAAAAAAAAGGAAAAATCTGGCAACACTGTGCTGGGCTCAGAGATTTATGTTTGGTTGTTTTATTTACCAAATATTGAATTTAAAATGATAAATAATGATCGCCACAGCAGCTGGACACCGAGTTGCGGCTGAGGACAAAAGCAAAGGCCAGCAGAGCCAACCAAGACCCCTACACAATCCCCCTTCCCTTCCCACGCCTTGTCTTCCCTTCCCTACTAACCCCGAATAGGCCGCGGGTAATCGGCTCCCCTCCCACTAACATTTACACACAAGATCCTCTGTAATTATTAAGTCAAATGTAATTACAAAAGCCGACTCGGTCCTAACCAGGTCCCAGTACCGAAAAGGACCTAATAAAAATAATTTTATGAAAAAAAAGGATAAATAATTTGATGGTTAAGTACACAGAAAAAATCGTGTTAATTCGGAAGTTGTAATTTTAGAAGGCTGAATATTACCTCAATTTAGACTGAAAAAGTGACATTACATCAGAAAAGTGGTAAAATTACACATTTTCATAGGTAAAATTATTATTTTTACTGTCTAGGCCAATGCAATTTTTAAAGTTAAAAATCAGGCAGTAAAAAATATTATTGCTTAAAAAATACTTAATAATTTTGAAAAAAAAATGTACAACCGTTTGTTAACAATAAACATAACTTATAAACTAACAATAAATAATAACGATTTTTAATGATATTTTACATCAATGTATGTGAAACAAGCTAAATAAACAAAAAAAAAAGATAAAAAAATGCTAATTATAGATGCAATTTTAAAACCTTAAAATGGATACAAAATCTGACGATATCGAATAAACAGATTTAACTAGGTATCACTAAAATTAGACAGGGTTGCCAGAAATCAATTTACATTAATTATTGGACAGGTGTTAGAAAACAACAACAACACCCTATAAAAAAATCAAAAAATCTTGATCATTAAGCAGGTTGCCTCATGTTTCAACGAGAAACTGGAAATAATTCTTGACTTTTTTTTGATAAGGTCCTATAAACAAATGTAAACATTGAGTGTATCCCGCTTACTCCGATGGACTTTGACATAAGGTGTGAAAGGGATACACTCAATGTTTACATTTGTTTATAGGACCTTATCAAAAAAAAGTCAAGAATTGTTTGCAACACCGTTGTGAAACTACTTACATTATCTGTCATTCTTGAACGACGAAAAGGCCTTCTTTTCTCTTCCAAAAATTACATAATCGATAAGTAATACGTTTTGATACTTGTAAGAACTAAAAAGTTATACTTTTCAGCATTGGGTGCTGAAGTGTTGATTTTTTAAATATTTTTTTTTATTTGAGCAGTCAACTGACTAAACACATGGACATTTGACTAGAAAATTTATTCAAAGGATGTTTTCAGAATAGCAAAAAAAGTTGAATGCAACTTGTTGTTTTCAGCACTCGTCGTATTTATTCAAATCGGTGAACTTCGTTGAACAAATGTACGACTCATGGCAATAAAAACTAAATTTTTTATTCGAAGTTAAATTTTCATTTCTACAAACAAAAAATATCAAAAAATGCTTTACACATTGTAACAGGGATAATAATAATAAATTTAGACTATTGGAAAACTCAAAAAGAAATTGTTTGCTTGTCTATTTTTGATGAGTGATTTTTAATTCAAAATTAATTAAAAGCCCAAGCATAATCGATTCAAATAAATAACATAAAAATAAACGAATTAAAGGAAAAAAAATATTAAAGGAACCTTGATCAAAAAACTTCAGTTGTACAAGCATTTTTTAATTGAGGTTTTTAAATATTTTTTATGGCTTCTAATTTTTCAGGAAAATTGTAATGTGTCATTCGGCACATTCCTGACGCATTTATTTTCCTTATCGGCGCCAACCTAGCTATTGCGAGCTTTATGCTCGGCTAGAGTACGGTCAACTAAGCTAAGCTAAGCTGAGCTTCTAATTTTCAGGAAAATTTTGAAGAGGAGTAGCGGAAAAATTTGATTTGAAATCAAATTTGCAATGCTTTATCAGTTGTACCTCAAATAGTCTCTCGGTATAACCCTGAAAGTTAAATTAAACTTGAAATATTAGCTTTGTTTTTTTGTGATTTTTCGCATTTTGTTAAAAAATACTTAAAATTATTTGTTTAAATTAGGTATACCGCTAGTTATTTTAAATGGAATCCCCACATTAAATTGATGGTCACATCTCCATTGACGGCTGGACACTGAATAGTATGTGGAGTGAGCTGGTCTGTATGTGCACTTCTGCTCTTTAGTACAGCTATCCTGAATTCGAGAGATTCAAGATATGATCCATTTGCATGCGTTCGTTGGTTTGTCATTGTTGATCTGTGGTGTGGTATTAAGGCTCCACCGGGACGCCGTATCTCCAACATAACCCGTGTTGGGCACAGTAGTAAATTTTGCAGAAAAGCCCAAAATAAATTATTTAACAACTCTTACTAGTTTGGGAAATAAATATACAATTTTCCAGCTTCAAACAATATCTCTATTTCAGTTGTAATTTCAAGCTCTTTTCTGTGCATTTGTGTTTGCAACTCAGACAAACAAATCCTCCAGTGAGCAACTAGCCCCAGACGCCCAGACCCAGCCCTAGCCAAGAGGCCGTTGTTGCATTATTGTGCCCCAGCAGCGTATTATTCATTTTAATTAACGTTGGCTTCCGGTTGCCGGCATGGAAATATCAACACACATACACGCAAAATTGCACACAAACAAACACACACACACACTGCATTCTGCTTGAACAACAACAGCAACATCTACCGGGAACGGAGAACATGCTGAGAAAACTCGGGAGCAAAATTAAATTTGTGTTCGTGTGGTTTGGCCTTTTCAGGAAAAGCATGCATCCGTTTGTTTTGGAGGTTAGAATGTGTGTGCTTTCGGGCGAACGCTGCGAACAAGTTGCGTTAACTTATGGTGAATGATGGCAATGAGTTTATGTTGGTGGATTTTTTTTTCGGCACAAGAAAGCATTGAAATTTCTGAAAAATGGCAAGCCTTTCAACTGCAAAGGGGTTTCCTCAAATGGTTTTCTCAAAACTGTTTGTCACGGTTATAACTAGTCGACAAAGATTTTTTTTGGAATTCTGTAAATTAAAACATTTGAATCGATTGTGAAGCCAGAACAAATATATCTTCGAATTATTTATTGTCCCCAACCATAATTATTTTTTCAAAAATCAAAGGTCAAAAACTGACGTATAAGCTAAACAATGTAATTACAGAAATAAATAAAACTATGTTGAACTTTTTTTCTTGAACTTTTTAGCTAAACAGTTCTTCAGCTGTCACCTGATTCTATTCATACTTTGTATAACCTTTCTTATTTTTGGGCAAACTTATGCTCAACTTTAAATTGCTTTAAAACCTAAATTTTAAAGTTAAACCTCTTTTTACGCGGTGCGTTACGTTTTCCTAATTTGTCGATTTCTCTTGAACTACGCAACATTTTTGCAATCTTTTAAAAGCAATTTGTAGGTTTGGTTCAGATCTACAAAACGCTTTTTGAAGCTTGCAGAAATATTGTATGGTTTAAGAGCAATTTACGAACCAAAAAGCGTAACGCCACCGCGTAAAAAGAGGTTTCTCTGTATATGATTAATACATTATTTAACAGAAATCCATTGCACCTAAATATTATTAATTGATTACGACCTTATTCATGATTGAAATCCTGATTTTACAACTCGATTTTGTCAATCCGAAAGGAGTAAAATTTGAGGAATATTATTTACTTCAAATTGAACAGAAATAGATTTTTTACTGAGTACTGATTTTTATCTAAGAATATCTAAAAATAAGTCAATATTGTAAATATTTTATTCAATCTCTACAAACTAAGTAGAGTAGGTGAAATTCTCGTATATGTTTGGCAGGTTAACCACATACAATTCTGTATTTTGAGAAGAGATTTTCTGATCGATTTGGTGTCTTCGGTTGGTCACGATTAAAACTTTTCGGAAAAACTAGGCACACGGAAATAATGATAAAAATCTATTTTTTCCAATTTTTTTTGAATATCTCAATAAAATATTTCAAAAATTTTAAAATAGGTCTTTAATCCAAAACAAGAAAATTATATATTTGAAAATTCAAAAAAATCACAAATGTTTCAAATTTTAACATTGAAAATCAAACCAGTTGAAGGTAACTGGCTAGTAAGGTGACACTTATAGACATTAATTTTCATTGATTCGAATTTTTTATGAGGCTATATCTCATAAACTAAATGCCCAATTTTCAAAGTTCCAGAGAAAAACTTATAGGGAATTTTCTCAGCCTTTCAAACATATTATTTTGATAGATGCTTATCTTTCAAGATTTTTTTTAATCTCCTTAAACCTAAAAAAATATGCCAAAAGGTAATTTTGAGATACTTTTCGATTGCAAATAATTTTTTTTTATATATTTTATTTACCAGACTTTTACTATGTAGTTTCTAAAAAAAATATGTGTATTGCCTAAACAAGATTTTTCACAGTGGTTAAAAGATGTTTTATTATTATTTTTTTTTCGGAAAAGTCCTAATCATAACCAACAACTTCGGCGAAGACACGAAATCAACCAGAAAATCCCTTATCAAGATACAGAATTTCATACATTTACATACCCATTTTGTATGACCAGCCTCCAAAATTATAATGAGACTTGTATTGAAATCGTCCCGCTCGTGTGGATCAATCGGACTGCGCACTGGACTCACAATCCAGAGGTCGCCGGTTCGAATCCCGCGGCGGGTGCTCTAAAATTCTTTGTGTAAATATGGGTATTCGGCGCCGTCGCTCCGTGCCATACTTTCATACACTTAGGAGCCCAGGGCGGCGAAGTCCTTGTAGATAAAAAGGAAGACACTAGTGGTTGGTACTAGCAATGGTGGCCGACAGCTATAAAGTCAACTTCGTTTTGTATTGAAAAATGATGAAAAGTGACTTCTTTTCACACAGGAAAAGCAAAGTTGCATCCAAATCAAAACAAAAAAAAAAATCTGCTAATTTTTTGAGTCTTAGTGAAATGATTTTTGATATTTAAAATTTTTGAAATTAATGGTCTTTATCAGAAAAAAAAACTTTGCTAAAGACTTGGTCAATAAAAAATCAGTTACCTTTTTAAGTTGCATTAATTTCTTGAGGTCTTAATTTGCAAAACAAGCCTGTTTAATATAACTAATCAATATAAGAGGAAATACTCCTGCATACGAGAAAAACGCTCTCCTCATGTTTTTTTTAACAGGCCCAAAAATCACCTCTCTTTAACTATTTTTTTTCCACCTGCTGTACACGATACTCACGTCGTCGCGCAGAATGACCAATTTATGCGGGGTCGTTAAACAAAATTTCATTAATTTAACAGCACGCACGTGCTTATTACCGGACGTGGACTTTTAAAGGGGGGCGAACCACTTTGATAGAACAATAAGCCTGATTGGTGATTTCTATTGATTGCGATTTCATGGGGATTTTTCCTCAATTTTCTTAAATTTGATGGAGTCGCATGGTCATTGGTAGTTTTTCCTGCTAACTTAACAAAATTATGAATTCCTCACGTGTCTCACGCGTGAGCGTTTCATGGGATAACTTTCGAATAGAAAAACTTTCACCGTCACCACCTCTCCGGTGCATTCATCACACACACCCAGTGCGGAACTCATGTCAAGGGAAATAGATACCACCGGTTCCTTAAAAGTTTTTCATAATGATCGGCTTCACTCGTACGGAACGTCGAGTGACTTCCCGGTCCCTTTTCCAACAGATGACAAGTGGCTCACTCTCTTTTTTTTTGCTGCGAAACCACAAAACGTCACCAACCAACGATGACGTTCCGGTTGATTTACCCAAAAGCTCACACTTTGTCTCAATTACAACCCCTTAGCGAACTTCCAGAAAAAAAACCCAGAGCTGCCAGAAAAAAAACTAAGTCGAAACGCAACTGGTGAAGCAGTGCTGCCAGTCGTCAACATTTCACCACCATTTACAACCCCCGTAAGGATAAAATTTCACGTTCCGAAGCGTTGGATTTCACGTTCGGCGATGCTTTTCCCCGAAATCAACACGTTTTTCCTCGCAAATTCTTCCTTCTTTCCCCAACTACCACTCCCGTTCCGAGGACGACGGAAAAAATGCACTCTTCCACTGAACTGAAATTCGCCCTGCGATTTGCCTAATGGCCCTCTCTCTCTCTCTCTCTCTCTCTCTCTCTCTCTCTCTCTCTCTCTCTCTCTCTCTCTCTCTACACCGGAAAAATTCCTTTCACTTGGCCCATCAACGGTTTCGCAGGCAGCACATTTTTCACTTTGGCATTTCATCTTGCTTCTTTTTTTCTTCTTCTTCTCGATCAAATCCACCCACCACCCTCCGCAAGGACTAGAGGGACGATACACTGCGATACCCACTCTAGAAGTGCTGGGTGGGAGGAATGTTGGCAAATCGACACAGAAGTTTCTTCTTCCTTTTTAATTGATGTTGGAGCTTTTACCGAGTTGTGTTGCGAATTGTGTTTTAAGGGGGTGGGAGGAGGGGAAGGGGGGGCGAAAATGTTGTGTCTCAATTCGATTTACAGCCGGGGCAGTTGAGGGGAGTGTAAATGAGGGGCAGTTAGGCCACTTTTAATGCATGTTCTTTGAAGGTTGGATGAAAGGAATTTTAGGGAACTTGAGAATGCTGAAGGAAATATGTTCCAGTGATTTGCGCTTTCGTTTTCCGAGTAATTAGAATTGAAACATGAAACATCGGTTTGGACTAAACAAACTCAATTTTTTTATTTCTTAAAGTGAAAACTTTGTGCAAGAAAGAAGCTCATTCCAATAGCAAAAAAAAAAAGCAAAGGGAAATGCAAATATTTAAAAAAAATTAATAACCAGTGCATTCTAAATGCACTTCAATTTGTTTTTAGCTGGTTGCACTTAAAACTTTAAAATTTTTAAATTTTGTGAAAAAATATTTTTTTGTCCCCTGATTTTCGGACCGTTTTTGAAGGGCGATACGATAACATTGAAAAATATTTGGAATTGAATAATAATAAAAGTTTTGACAAATTTTTCAAATAAATGAAATTGTTTTCCGAACATTATTATTACTAAATAATGAACTCATGAATAAAATGTCAAAACTTCATAAAAGTTATTTTACTTCAAAAATTAACAAAGATTCGTAAAACACAATTTATACTTTGGTAATTTAACTTATTTCATTTTTCTTTTATAATATTGAATATATTACACTCAGTCCATCCATTTTCTATGTAAAAGAAATTTAAAAAAGAAATTCAAACTACAAGCCCAATTTTGATAACAAAAGTAAAAAGTATCACAAAATGCTTATTACAGCATTTTAGTAATGGTTCTTTCGCATTTTTTTAAAATATCAGTGAATACTTGAAAAAAAAAATTCTCCAGGTTTCACGTCTTTTTCCGATTAGTTGTCCCAAAAATCAAAATTTATAAAAAGCGTTAAAATGCTCTAATGCTTTGATTAAAAATGCAGAATTAATCGTTATTTAATGTATCCTAAAAAGTTTACAACCGATTGTACAAGTTTTTTCAACGTAAATTTCAATGTTTTGCAATTTTTTTGCCCCCCCAAAAACCTGAAATATACATTTGCAATGGCCTTAAAAAAAATTAACTAAAAAAATAACGTTAAAAATGTTGCAATCTAAAAGAACTTTAGTCAAATCTTGATAAAATGCATCGTTTCCAATTGAGAACATTTTTTTGTGAAATAATGCTTTTTTTAACTAAAAATCTAAAAGAACCTCTCTGATACCAGTTTTTTAAGAAACTTCATAGAAATCATAAAGATATATTTTTTGACAATTTTAAAGAAAGCAATAAAAAAAAATTTCAAGGGTTTTTTTTTCTATTTAGTCCTCTCCATTTTTATCAAAAATATTTGAAAACCATTAAGAAAGTTTTAATAAAAAAATTCATTGATTTTACATATTTTGACTTATTTGAAAATAACAACAATCATGAACTTCATGACATGAAGTGTGAGTTTATATAATATATAAGGCAGGACTTTGAATTCTGAAATATATTTTCCAATATTTTAACTTGCAATACTTTTAAATTGTTGATGAAGAATGAATCAAATTTGCATTAAGCAATTAAACTCATTTGTGAACATATGAAACAATTAAATATAAATCGAATATCTAAAAACATAACATTTAAAGATTAAAAATTATGAAGAAAATGTCATTTTCCATGTTTTAAAAGTATCATGGTGGATTTTTAACCATCTTTTTTTTTTTGTTTAGCAATATTTTTCAGTGGGAAAATTTTACTAATAATTCTTTTTTTAATTGGATATTTGACAATCTTTTTTCGTCTTTTGTAAAAACTTAAATAAAAAAATAAAAAATTTATAAATCTTTAAAGAGAATTAAATCAGCTATCCGAAAAAAATATTTGCAAAACTGGAAAAAGATCGACACTATTTAAAAAAATCTAAAATGTTCCTATCTTCATGAAAAATAAGGCTTAAAATTGCAATAACTAGAAAATTTGGAATATTATTTAAAAAAAAGTTGATTGAAACCTTTTTTTGTAATATTGAAAATTTTTAAGTTTTATGTCTTTAAAAAAACATAAATCTGCTGTGCATTTTTTCCGTATTTCTCTATGCCCCAAAAGTTGCCGGTTTTTTTTACCAGAAAAACATAATAAAAATAAGTGATTCGGGAATTGATTATTTATAAAAAACAGGTAATTTAAAAATCTTTTTTTCTAAATAATCATCATCAGTACCTACATTTCTTCCGAAGACATCAAATTCATCAGAAAGTTACTTCAAAATAAACAGATTTTCGAATATTTAGGTTATGGGTGACACAAAATAGCCTCTTTGGTCATAAAGGTGGCTCTCACTAAGTTTTAGAAAAATAAAATAAATGCAGCAAATTAAATTGCACAAAGTACTGACGTTGGTACAATTTTTTTTTTTTTTAGATTTTGTCCCTGAAAAAAAAACTGAACTTCAAAATTCATGCCTGATTTTCGAAAATACGGAACAAAAAGTATCACAAAATACATCTTTACAGTAATGCTACTACATTTTTTTTTAAATATCATTGAATCTGTGGTCCCAAAATTTAAATTTGTTTGATTTTGATTTGATTTAAATACATAAATTACTGCAAGTTTAAAAAAAAACAATGAAGTGAATGTTTTGCCCCCTCTTTTTTTGAAGAAATTTATAAAGCGCAGGGAAAGAAATTTGCAATTGCCGTTTTGAGATGGTTAACAGTAAGATTCATTTTCTTCCCACAAAAACGAATTTAAAAGCAGGGTGTTTTTGCTAACTTCAACAACTTAATCTTTATTGAAAATGAACTGGAATGTTGAAAATTGTTTTTCAAAAGTTTTTAGATTTTTTTAAATAAATTCTCTTCTTTAAAAAATCACATGAAATTTGGGAAAAATATGTTTTAAATTGATCGCATCTAGTCGAGGTTGAGAGAGTAGAAACTTGAAGAAATGTTTTTGAATTATTGAAAGGCTGCAAGGTAATAACTACATATATAATATCTTAGTAATTTTACCCTTAATTTCTGAACGTTTCTAAGCGGAAACAGTACAAAATATGAATATTTTCCAAACTGCCTGTATTGAGTAATGCAGCGATTGTAAACTATTCAGAAAATATTTAATTGTAGTTTGTATTCTTTTCCAAGTTATTTACAACCTGTAATGAAAATGAGATGATAAAAAAAATAACTACCTGAAGAAAACTCGTTCAAACTTTGATAAAAAAAACAACAAGTTTGCCACAAAATATAGTCAAAAACTGATCCTTCCAGCAATAAACCCAAATTGAATTTTCCATATCACGCAACACAACTTCTTCATTCTCCACTCGCAAAAGTTTGCATACAACACGCCACAAATTCAAAGGCTCGTGCGCTATTTTCCCTTTTGAAAATAAGAATTAACTAGCTCGCAACCAAGTTAAGGAAATTCCCTTCCCTTTCCACCACCACACGCTCATATCATCACAAAACTCAGCAAAAGCTCACGCGGAAACGTAAAAAACTTCTTCCTTCTCAAATGCTCATTCCGACTGACTGCAGCAGCAGCTTATCCTTTTTTTTCCTGATGTAGCTATCTTCATATTTCGCATTTTTCTTGCTTTTCTTTTTTTCCGCTCAGCCTCAGCCACAATCACATTCCAGCGGTTTTTCATCTTCTGAAAGAACCTTTTTCCGCCACAGCACTCACGCACAAGCACAATACAAAATTTATGAAAAATTTACTTCTCCTCCTCCCCTTAAGTGGTGTGCCAGCGAGATGAGCCGCGACGACGCACTCAGCGACTCTGGACGGCGTTACCGGCATCCGGTTCCGGCCACTTTGACGCCGCCACACACACGCGCGCTAACGAATCATTCAAAACTTTCGCGCCAACTTTACTCGCGACTTCTTTTCGAGAATTCTGTACACAAATCGTGTCACCACCCCCCACGCAACGAACCTCCTCAGAGCTTTTCCACCGAGCTTTTCCACTGAGATTTTCCAGCAAACGAATGTTGCGAAAGCGACTCACGCGACCGACGTGTAATCACGGAATGCCAGGCCACCAAAAGAGAGAGGCTGCGTTAAGGGGCCAAAGTTTCCACTTCCAAGGCAGTGTTGCCAGAGAAAAGCCGAAGAGATGGTGCCGAAGAGCAAAGCGATGATTGTGATGATGATGGTGCGATGATGTTTATGTGGATGATGGAAAATGCCGGCTTTTTCCGATTTGCTTGGGAAAGGAGTTTGTGTTAGGGTAGGTTTTTCAAGGAAAATGAGCACCAGTTGCTTGCCGGTGTGTGGGAAAGTTTATTGATGAGATGAAGGTTAGTTATTCTAGTCATTATATTCCATTAAATGAGAAAAATGTCATATTCTAAGCTACTGCAGATATCTCTTGAAGTTTTTTGTCCTTCTGGTCAAAGAGATGAAAATTATTAGCAACGTCACAAATTTAACTCAATACTTCATTTCAAATGATTTTTTAATCTCGCTTAAACTTTTCCAAACTAAATTCAAAAACCTGAATTTTAAGGAATTTTTGATCGTGTTGGTACCTTCGGCAACATTTTAGGAATAGATGAGGACTAGACTAATGAAAAAAAATACACTGAAAATTTATTTGTTGATTTTTAAATCCCTTTATGTTAAAATTAATGAAATTAAATTAATTTCCAAAACAAATCCAATTTTTTGTTTGTTTAAGTGAAAATAAAATTACATCTTTTCAGAATATTCCAGAGAGGGCAAAAAATCTTTGACCAAGCTATGATTAATAAAAACGGTGAAAATCTAAAAAATACAATATAAATTTTTGACTTCATTATTATATCTTGAGAGCTACTAGTCCGATTTTTAACTTGGAAAAATGAAAGTAATTTTCTGTCATATAAAATAAAAAATATTTGGAAATTTTAGAATCGAGAATATTTTTTGAATTTTTTGAACACTTATTTTTGAAATTTTCAAATGTTAGGCTACATTTCGAAATTCCGAAAAAATATGAAAAGAGCAAAAAAATCAACAAAACTACATTTTTTTAATTAAAAATCAAACCATTTATTCCAGAGATATCGGTGATAAGAATCAAGAACTAATTGGATAACAATGTAAAAAAACCCCTTTAATTCTGTTATTTTTTAAATCAAAATGTAGGGAATTTTCTCAGCTCAGCCTTAAAATGACTTTATAACGATGCAATTAATCAAAAAATCGCTAAAGTATAAAATATTTTTTGATTTAAAAAAATAATTTTACAGTTTTTTATACCTTTTAGATTGATTTGATTTCTCTGATTTTCTCCAAAATAAAATAGTGATTGATAGATGGTTGTGTAAGCTTAAACAAATCTTTTCCAAATCGAAATAGTGAATTGAATTAAATTACTTAAATAACTATTTTGATGGTTGAACAGTAACATAACTGTAGTGACAAATTTATAGATGGTCTTAACTCTAATGAACAGCTATAAAATTATAATCGTGATAAAAAAAATTTTCTCGATGTCATTGAATTCAGAATTGTTTCACAATTTAATAAAAAAAATACGATAAAATTACAAAAAAGCTGCCAATTTTTTTTAAATCGTGATAAAACTCTTAAATACAGAGTTAGGCTAGTACACATTTTATTTAAAGTTTTTGTCTCCCCCCCTTTCAAAGACTTCAAAATTCCAATGAAAATTTAAGTGCAATCAGCTGAAATCAATTTAAAATGCATTTCCCTGCTTTTAGAATCATTTTCAGCATGTTTGGGATGATTTAAAAATCCTTACATTTTTTTAAAATTTCCGATGTTTATTATCGTAAAAAGTTTTTTTTCGTATAAAATTTTTGTTTTGTCGAATCTTACATTTTTTGAAAACTAATAATTAAAAAACAACTGAACTAGTACGAAATGCATTTTAAAACGTTTTTTTTATGCAAATGTTGAAACTATGGCTTGTTATTCCAATATTTATATTTAAAAAAAAACATACTTTATCATCAAAATCATTGATGTAAGTATAAATAATTATTTTAAAAAAAATGTACACTGACACTTTCTTACAAGATAAGAATGAAACATAAAACAACAAAAACAAATTAAATAAAACCTAGCTATAAGATTCTATTTCCCGGGAAATCCTTAAAATTTCTGTGAAAAAGGATCTCTATAGATTCAATAATTAAATTTTTTAAAAATATTTTTTTTTGATTAAATTTGATTTTTGTCAAAAATATAATTATGTTCTAATTCTAGGAATATATTCCATGAATCCATATATTTAGGATGTTTTTCAAGCTAAATATAAAAAAAAAATCCTTTTTTATAAGATTACCAAAACTAAAATTAAAAATGAAAATTATAAACCTTGAATTGAGTGCTACCATCCTCTTGTCAATGTTGTTATTTTATCAAAACACTAATATCCGGCCAAATTTCCCAACCTCCAACCGTTCCATCAAGCTGAAATGGTAGAACTTGGAAAATATGGTATCAATTTGAAGCACTCTTTAAGGACAAAACATAATTCATAGCAAAAACAATCCAATCATATAATCTAACGAAATCAAATTTTCACCTCAGCATTGTGACCTTTTTATTTAACATTGAATTTCGATTGATTCCTTAATTTTTTTTCAGGTTGCTCATTTCACTACACACAACGATTTCTGAACACAAAATTAGTCATGAAAAATTGGCCTTTCTTGACAGAAATTAACATGCCTGACAACGTGGTCCAAGGGGACTATTTTTTTTATTGCAAGATTGCAAGACCTGCCACGTGGTGGCTGATTGACAGGTGGCGTCCTCTGATCGAGGCAGCCTTCTTAGTGTGCTTTGATTTATCCCTGTACATTTTGCTTGGACCATGAGAATTTCGGCGACGCCGGAATGAATCTGCTTCTAGGCAAGATTAGAGGCCTCGGATCATCTTGCACCCTTCAGAGGAATTGTTTCCCAGACCATCCCCTTGTACACCATAGTATGCAAAAGTCGTTAAATTTCAAAGACAGACTTGTACAGAGCAATGTACCCAATTGCTCAAGTTTTACGGGTTAATTTCCATTTAAACTTGTTCCTGCTCAAGGCAAGCCAATTTTCAACCAAACGGGCTGAAATTTGGGCTGGAGGCCCCATTTTGAGTACTCTTTCGGGCAATTTCATATACTTTTTGATTTGAGCAATTTTGTTTTTTTTTTTACATGGGCTAGCCTTCATGTTGTTATCACACCTCCCCGGCATATTAACACTATATACTCAAAAACTATATTCACAACTGAGAATGATTCTGATATTTGGTATCTGGATGTATTAAAATACAGTACAAACTTCATTGGATTGACTTGAAGGGATAACAATGAAATAATGTAAGACTTAAACACACACTCAAATCGATAACCATTCTCATGTTATAACCATTCAACCATGAAAACTCATAACATTCCGATATTTGCATACAAATAGTGAGAACAAGTGAACACATCCCCATAATCGCAAATCTTCAGCAGAGAAGATTACTTGGAAGCAGAACACGCGGGAAAACGAATCCCGCCTCATCAGTATTCCGAACACGTGCTCCCAAAACAGCACTAAATGGTGCACATTTTCCCAGAATGATTATCGCTATTAAAATTCCTTAAAAGCCTGCCTTTTGAAGAGAGCTAGAAAGCCATCGCCCGAAGGAGGAACAAAAAAGGAAAAGCTTACGTATGGAAAACAGTTCCCCCTCAGCTCTCCAATGATTTTCTAATATATGCCGTCATGGGACCACAACTTTTCCGGTACTAATAACAGTCATGATAACGATGATCGCTGCGATGACGATTATGAACACAGTTCGGGAAATTCGCGCAAAAGCTCTCGCGCATGAGCCCGTTTTTCTGTGCTTCGTGACTGATAACATGAGAGAGGAGAGAAGTTGGAAAACGAGAGAATTTTCCGACGTGCTTTTGTTGTTATTATGTTCGGGGTGCTGTCTGCGTGATGCTGCCTGCCGCTGATGGGTCCGTTTCTCTGTTGTTGACATTTTTTCCTCCCCTTTTTCATGCGGGGCGTCTGGGAGGGGAAGGGGGGGGGGATTGGGCCGGTTTTTCGTTTAGAAGCCGGTAGCCGGAATTGTTGCGCCTTTATTTTGGCGCCGGGAAATGGAAACATGGACCGGTGGGAGAGGAGTGGCATAAGATTATCATGACCGTAACCATTACAGGATGGGATTTTTCAAGGGATGGGTGGGAATGGGCAATTTCAAGATGATTTTAATTAAGATAATTTAATAATCAGGAAATATTCTGTCGAATTTAAAATGAGATCAGCAAAACCAACTAACTGCCGGAAGGATCAAAATATGTTCTCAGGTTTGTTATCCAGACATAAATTTAACAAGGGAATTTCATTTTATTTGCTCAGGCCTGTGCAAAATAAAAACCAACGATACTATCAGCAGATGTGGAAAACAACGTAGAAGCCGAGTTCATCAATTATTACAATATTGCGTTTTTGAATAGTTTTTTTTTATTTTGAAGAATTTATAGAAGTAGTTATAATAGTCAATATGGTTTGCATTTGTATGTTTCAATTTTGAACTGATATGGTAGTAAGACACTAGAACAAAGTGGTGCAAAACATTCAAGAAAGAAATTGAATAATTCTTTCAGATGCTAATAAAATGAGAATTATACAAGTAAACCAAAGATTGGTTGATATAATAATACGTTTAGAATTTTATTTTGTATTTATCTTGTACAATTAATGTTTAATTCTTTAGTCCTTTCTCTAACTTTTGTTTTTTTATATTTATTTCATATTTTAACAGTAATTGTTTGATTTTTTTTTTGTTTTTGTTCACATTTTCTGCTATAGAATTTGAAAATTTACCATTTGTTTCAAAAAATTGCGTAGAAGCATAGTCGAGGGCATTAGAAAAATCACTTTTTTTTTGCTGAAAATATAGGAAATGTTAGTAAAAACACAGCAAAAGTTGACCCATGAAAAAAGTTTTTTTAACATTGGCCAAGCAACAAAAAACTAGTTAAACTTCCAAACGATAAATTTGCTTAAATTTTAAGAGTTCTTCTATCCAATGCTTATTGATGATCAAAAATTGGTAGAAAAATATATTTCTGGTGAATCTTTAGATCGAAGCACATCAGGAATTTATATTTAATTTTATTTCAGTATGTCAGATGAACACAAACAAATTAGTCCATAATTTTTTTATCTCTTCTTCAAAATTTAAAGTTTTGCCTCCAAACCCCTAAATTTTCTCTACAATTTGATGCCTCTGTGCTCTCTTGTTCTAAGCTTGCTGGTTTTCCTAACTAGTTAGCATAAAAGAGCATAGAGGCATCGAGTTCAAGAAACAAACAAAAAAAGCAAAAATCTCAATAATCATTCAAAACACTTTAAAATCGATATTAAAATATTTATAATATATTGTACAAAGTTTATTTTTGCAGTTATAATCAAAACATACTTTTTAAGCTTTATCAAATTAAGAATTTTTGACATTAGATTTTTTTATAAATTCATTGATATTTGGCGATTTTCTGATGCCATATGAATATGTAATATGAATAAAGGTGATATTTTTGGTAGCCAAATTTTGCATAAGGCTTAATTTTTTTTTCTCCCTCCCCATCGTTCATGACTAGATCTTAAGGACAAAAACTGTGAATTATTCAAATAAGGCACTTTTAGGCTTTTAGAAAATTTTAAATTGAGGTACCACAAATCTTAAAAAAGAAATTAATCCTTAGGAAAAAAAATATGTTCCTATATTCATTGATACTTTGCAATTTGTTGACTACCGACATCAGGGGTGGTGAAATTGGGTCTGGAGGTGAGATTGAAATTTTAAACCCTAATCAGAACCGAGGAATAATAACTTAAAATGAAATTTTGCAATTAAAATAAAGATTAAAAACGAGACAAACTCCTTGATTTAAAAAAAAGTTTTCTAATGTTCAAGAAATCAGTTTCGTACGCTGTCATATTTTCATTATCTATATATATAAAAAATTTCGACGGTTTTGTTCGAACGCGAATAAGTTCAATACGGAGCGTCGGATCGAGGTGCTCTTTGTTGCGTTGGGTTCGTATAAGCCCAAGGAAGGTTTATATGTTGAAAAATTGCCACTTTGGCCACTCTGGGACCGATTCCGGAGCATCTGCAGATTGTATGGGAAAAGTTGCGTAAAACCAAATTTTGATCACAGGAGGCTGAATAAGCAAACAAGCTATACGTCAACAAACAAAATAACACAAGACGAAGTTTGTCGGGTAAGGCTTGTAATTTATAAAAAATAAAGTTTTGAATGAATGAATGCCATAAGAAAACTTCATGTAAAAGCAACATAAAAACAGCAAAGGATTTTGTTTCCTCTCTTCAATTATTATTTTTTAAATGGGACTAGAAAAATAAAATTCAAAGTTTTTGTTCTTCATCTCTAGTCAAAATCAAGGAGGGGGCAAAACATTTTTAAAAAACCTCAAATTTGAACCTTATTTTTAAAATTATCATGCGAAAAGTATTACAAAATGCTTCAAATATAATAATAGGTATGCTAGTGTCACAAACTAATGTATAGAGAGATTAAAAGCCTTCATTCGATTTCAAATGAATGGATATATATAATACAATGTATTTTAAATAATTTACAATTTGAAATACATTTTTAAACGATTATTTTAGCTTCTTTGATCATGAATGCAAAACTGTTTTGTTGATTGTTCAACGATTTCTAATTTTTTTATCAAAAACCAAAGAAAAAAAAGAATCACAAGAGGTTTGTAGAGTTCAAACACTATAATATCACTTCGAACTTCGAATTGAACATTTCTCGATTAAATTTTCAAAAGGTCCTATCTGCATAGGAAACCCATGAGGGATAGGTTGTTTTGAAAATTTAATCTAGATTTCTCCACCAAAACCGGAAATGGTTTTTATTTATTTTTTTTCTTTAGTTCAGACTTTGTGAGGCCCTTCCCTATGACCAAAGAAGCCATTTTATGTCATTGGTTCACCCATACAAGGCTTCATAAAATTGTACTTATTTTTTTCGGAATACTCATCAATACCTACAACATTGCCGAACACACCAAATCGATCAGAAAATTCCTTCAAAAATTACAGATTATCGAATATTTACGTACCATTTGTGTATGAACAGCTGCCAAAATTGTATGGAGACTTGTATGGGTGAGACAACAAGGTTTCTTTTGTCATAGGGAAGGCCACCAAAAAATTTGAGCAACACAAAAAAAAAATCGAAATCGGATGATTTCGTAGAGACTTGCTCTCTTTTCAATAGAACGTAAAATTTGCTTATTTTTGTTCTATTTAGGCCGATGCAAAGGCCGGGCAAAACAATAAAAAAATATAAAAATTTGAATAACAAGCCATAGTCTCAACATTTGAATGCAAAAAGTGTTTTAAAATGCATTTTACACTAGTTCAGTTGTTTTGCAATCATTAGTTTTCAAAAAAAGTAAAATTTTACGAAAACAAAAAAAAATAGCGAACAAAAACTTTTTACGATACCTCGTACGATACTAAACATCGAACATTTTCAAAGATTCAAAAGATGTTAAAATCAGCCCAACCAAGCTAAAATGATTTTAAACCCAGGGGAATGCATTTTAAATCAATTTCAGCTGATTGCACTTAAATTTCCATTGAAATTTTTAACTTTTTTGAAAAAATATTTGTTTTGCCCCCTGATATTTCGGGCCAACTTAAAAGGGGGGGCAAAATTTTTAAATAAAATTTGTGCTAGCCTTATTATTGCTAAATTATAAAAAAATCTTTGTTTATGGAACCTTGCTTTTTATCATCAAAAAAATCATTTGAATAGAATTAAAACAGCAGATCTTTGAAATTCCAATAAGAATGCTTCACCATCTGTTCGTCCCTGTCATCAATCGCGTTGGTGACTGTGTCAAACATTTCCACTAAATTGGCTAAACAACACTTCAAGCTTTTATCAGCACTGATATCAACCGTTTATCGTTGCTGATAAAGTAAATAAAAGCAACAGAAAACATGACTCAAACTCGCCGATAAGCCATCGCGCTTTGCGGTTGAGATTCAACAAAAATCAACACAATCAAACGCCTTGTGAGACTGCCCAGACGGTGACCACCGTCTCCAGTCCGAGCTATCGATCGATCGACCCCAAGACGAAGTTACACAACACCGCAGCCACCACTATTTTGACCGCTTGCCAGCGCTAAACAAACTATTCGCCGTCCGCCCATACACAGCAGCACTGTTGACCTCAATCCGTGTGTTTGTGTCTATGAATTCAAACTTACCGAGAATGATTCCGTCCATCTGCTTCAGAACCGCTTCCAGCAGATCGCTGGCATCCGTGTCGGACGGTACTTGACCGCCGCCGCTGCGTCCCAGCGACATGATCGAACACTCGGTTTTCAACGGAGGCAAGGCACTTCAAGTTCCAGAAAAAAAAAGGCACAACACTTCACAGCGCACTGATGGTTACGAAACCGTCTTTCTCGCGGAAAAAGGCACACTACTTGCACAATAGACCGACACCCAGTGAGATATATAGGGGAGGCACTTTCTTACATGAACCGCACTGCATGCATTCCAAAACACTGCCCAACTTTGCACCTACAACAATCCATCACACACTACCCACTGGAGACACACGAACGGCCACATTCAATGCTCGTCGACGATTCAGCACAGTCCGGACACGACTTCACACCTGTGGAATTCAGCACACGAGTGACGTCATGCCGTTGTCGCTTTTTGGCCGCGCACTAAACTCCAGGCAATTGGCGCTGATTAGTTCGCCAGACGCAGCAACACAGAATTAATTAAGCTGAACAAACGATCAAGCCGACGAGATGATCGTCAACGGCACAGAACACCGAACCAGCGAAACCAAGGCGACACAGAGATAAAGCAGAGGAAACACCATTAACCTAGTAGGCCGCCGCCTGAAAGGTTTCCGGAACGCGTCCGCGCGGCGGACACTTCCGCCTACTTTTCTTCCAAAATGGGGGGCGTAATTCGCGTAATCGTTCGATAGCGGGATAAACCGAACTCAGGTCGAAATTAAGGGAATACTCGCGAAATCAAACACACTGCCAAAGCAAAACTAAAGTGCAGCCGCGGCGCGATTGACTGGCTGGCCCGTGCAAGAGAGAGAAGAAAAAAACAAAAACACTCGTGCGTCGTGCGACGATGTGCGTACACACAAATACACAACAAACTAGTAAACATGGCATTCATAATGTTGACGCTAGCTGTACGTACATCTGTACACAACAAGCCGCTTCAAAGGCCGCTCCGTATGGCGAACATGGTGGAACGGGTTTGACGTTTCATTTCCCTTTTATTTTGATGCAAGTACACAAAGTTTCGAGTGTGTGTTGGTGCGTGTGGTCATGTTTTCTTGACATTTGGTTTCAATGTGTTGAGCGTCGAGTTTGTTTTGGTTGGTAGTTCTGAATTTGGCGGCCCTCTGTGAGGGAGTAGCGCAAGGTGGGGAAATAAAAATCGTCAATAAATTTTCAAGCAAGTGTTGCGTAAATATTGATTTGACAGTTATCTGTTGACATGTGCAACGAAACGAAATTGTTCAGTATTCAATCCGTTTGTTGAGATATTTCGATAATTAATACAAATGATCAAACATAATATTGTATTTTGATAATTAATATACCAACACGCACTTTTCTTAGATGAAGAGATTCATTTTCTCTTCGTTTATTCAGGGTGTCAAGCCCCTCGCTTTGTTGCAGTAAAAAAATCAAAAGTGATTTACCTAAGCCATTCATTGTAATCATTAGAAAATGAATATCACTTTAATTTGGGGAAAAGCATATATCACTATGGGACACCTGATGTTGACATATTGGCACTTTGACGTTCGATTAGACTGTCCTCAACGTAACGCGAAATACAAAGCGTAAGGCATGAGCGTAAACCGGGATTTTAGTGGATGCATTTTGTCAATTGGGTCCTAAAATTGAGCTTAACTTGCTGATATTAGTGTTTACAACTATAAAGCTTATTTATATCAGCACAATGACACTTTGTACAACCACAAAGGGTTTAAAATGGATCGTTAAGTCAATTTTGAAAAATTAACTTCGGGTAGACAAAAGCTTTAAAACTTTAAAAGTTTTATGTGAAAAATTGGTCCGGCTCGCGGGCCGGATTGATTTTTGACGTAAAATGTAGATAAAAACGACTTGTATAAATATTTTTTCAAACTTTTGGTAAAGTTATGTTCACTGGTCAACTGAGAACCGATTCCATCAAAGAAACCATGAAAAAATCAACAATTGTAGTTTTGACGATCAAAATGTGAAAATTGAGCCGAAAAGGTTGGGCAGGCCTGATTCAAACCAAACCTTATTGATTCACCTTAAAATATAGCAGCTGACGAATATGCCTTAAAAATAATTAAACATATGACAACAAATAAAAAAAAATTATGATCATCACACAGCAAAAAATCCAATGGTAAATCGCAAGCAAAATCGGATCAATGCCAATGTAACAGTAGGTTTTCCGTAGGGGAGAGTGAGGAGACTTGATACCCTTTTTTTGTATCGCACATAACTCTGTCAATTTCTCACAAAACTATCCACTTTTTGCATGAATTGAAAGCTTAAACATTCAACTATGTTTGGCTGATAAGGGTATTTCATCAGATAAACTCTTCGAATCATGCCAAGCGTTTTAAAAAAATATTTTAAACCGGCATTTTCAAAATGTTGGGGGTAATTTGATCCCCCTTTCAACATTTTGAAGAAATCTCAACAAAATGTTTCTTATTCATCCAAATTTTAAATTTTCTATAAGTTACAGCAATTTCACATTAAACCTGTACGTTTGTGTTCAAAATATAAGAAGTTTAGCATGCAAAATATTTAAAAACTTATTTTTTTTTCTTTTTAAGACCAAATGAGCATGTTTACAAAAGCTGGTAATTTTTGTTTACAAAACTTTTTAAAAATGGTTCAAACTGCAGTAAGTTATGTACAACTATACTTAAGGAAACTATGTACGAAACCCCAGCCCAATTATTTAATCTTAAGGCTGATTCCAGTGACTGTAAAAATGCAGGGATCAAGTCTCCCTAAACGCACTTTTTTAAACAATTGATTGTAAAAATAGTATGACGATAAATTTTAGTTCAAATGCGTTAAGGTTTCGTAGTTTATATGTTTATCAAACAATTCACGTATAAAAAATATTTTTTGAATAATTTCAAAACACATGCACATGCTGACGAGATACAGCCTTGGGATCAAGTGTCCCCGAGGATCAAGTCTCCCCACTCTCCCCTATGTCGTATACTGTGTTAACAGCATACGATGTATGGGGAACCTACAGCTACATCGGTGAAGATCCATCTATTTTAATAGCGGCGAGATAGTCGAGTGGGTTGGGGCGCGGACTTGGTAATTTGAATATGACTCTCGCCGGATTGATGTTATTTTTGGGGACCAGACCTGATTTTTTTTCTTCGGTACATGCTTTTTGTGTACACGTTTTCTCATACAATATTACATGCTTTTTCTCACAAAGGTGATGTTCATGCTTTTGCATGCGATTTTACACAGAATTTTTTTGCTGTGCATCATAAGTGTCATCAGCAAAGTAGAAAGAAATGAAATTAAAATTTCTGAAACTTGACCCTTTAAAAATGTTCAAAAACAAAAATATTGGATGAATTTAAAAAATACATCATCAAAGCTTTTTTAAAAGATACACAGAAAAAAATCATGGTAATATTACATCTGGGAAGCGGTACATCTTTTATGTCACAAAAAATGTGTAATTTTACCACTATTCTGGTGTAATGTCGCTTGTTCAGACTAAATTGAGGTAAAATTACATCATAAAAGAGGTTATATTCAACCTTCTAACCATTTTTTGCTGTATAGAGGTTTATCAATTTTTTGAATCTTTCGAGAAAATTAATTTCAGAGATCAGAAAATTTTACAAAGAAATTTATAGATGTAATATTTTTTCATTTAGTAAATATTTAATATATGTGTTTTTTTTTTCAAAAATAAGGCCGTTGCAAATATTTTTAAAAGTTTATGTCGCCACCGCCCCCCCCCCCCCCCCCCCCTTCAATATTGGTGTGAAAAATGTTTCAAAAAAACTTCAAAATTTCCATGAAGTTAGAAGTCTAATCAACTGAAAACAATCTAAAAAGCATTTTTCTGCATTGATAATCATATTTAGCATGTTTGGGTTTGTTTAAAAATGTTTTGAATTTTTATGAAATTCCAATGTACAGCACCGCAAAAATTTTATTTTCCGCAAAAAATAAAATTTTCGTGAATACTTAGATATTTTGGAAACTAATGATGGCAAAACAACTGGACAGGTGTATAATGCATTTTAAAACACTTTTTTCATTAAAATGTTGAAACCATGGCTCGTAATTTCAATTTTTATACTTTTTTTTTTGTTTTTAAGATTTGTATGAGCAAAATAAACTTTGAGACTTCAGTCAGAGAATTGTTTTATGTCGAATTGGCAATTTCAAATATGTTCCTATTTCAAACATCAAACTAAAAACATTTGTTATAATTGCTGTTGTTGCTTATTACATATTTTTCAAAAATATTCTAAAACCATATAAATTCACAAATAATGTTTTTTTTCGCAATTTGTAGATGTTGAAAAATTTTCTGTTGTTGTTTGCTATTGTTTTTTTTAAATTGTTAACTTTAGACATTATTTTACGAAAAAAGTTATGATTGAATAGTTCTCTATATTTTGAAAAATATTTCGTGATTTTTTAGATGCATGTATTATTTGTTTTGGGTAATGTTTCGCCATACAAATCCTATGTCAACAGAAGCAATTTTGTATCATCAGTTTTTGATAAAAGTCTTCATACGTTTTCGAGGGCTTGTCATACAAAATGGGTACGAAAATACATCAAAATCTGTATCTTGAGATGGGATTTTTGTATCGATTTGGTGTCGTGGACAAAGTTGTAGACTATAATCAGGACTGTTCGGAAAAAATAGCTATCCTCTAAAAAAATAATCTTTTTTTTATTTAACTAAAAGCCCCAAAAAAAGTTTTCTATTTACCAGATCTTGCACCATCATGCACTATGGCTCAAAATATGTATTTTTTGGTCCCTCAAAACATATCAATAAAATAAAAAAATGTATTTTGAGAATTTAATTTTGAGTGATATAAAGTTTAATAAAAAAAATTCTGTGAACCTTTTTTTTCAAAAAGTTCCAGACAGCAAATCGATCAGAAAATTCCCCAGACTTGTATGATAAAAATAATGATGCAAAATTACTTCTTTTGACGTAGGAAATACATGGACAGAGTGTCATCTAAATGAGAATGTTTGTGAAAACAGAGAGATTACTAGAACTGTTTTCTAGTTTTACTTCAAAATTTCAGTTGGCCAGCAAGTCTCTTCTCTTTGTGCAATTAACGGCTATGCCAGAAGAGATTCATTGAAGAGATTTCCATGGAAGAGAAATCAGAAAAATATTAATAACTGCTTTGCAAAATGACAAACCATGACTTTCTTTCAAATAACACCACAAAACGCGACTGCTTTTTCGTTAGACTTTATTGTTAAATAAACATAAAAAATTACAATATCGGTGAAAATGTTTCTTACCATCTAGGCACTGTCTTAACCTACACATTTACATTTGATAAAATACATTTGTGTACTTTGCAAGTGGATAAATTAAAATTGCTCGCAAAAGCAAAATGGTAGATCATATTACGCGTAATAAAAAAAAATTGCAAAATGTAGTACAAAAGTTGTGGGTTTTTTTGTGTGTTGTTTGTGGTTATCAATATCGTTAAGGCACTTAGATCACAATCGGTTAATGTTTTTAACTTCTTTTTTTGGGAAGGAGGGTAAGACTTACAAACTAGTTAGCTTAAGGCACTAAGGTTTGGGGGTGAAAATCATGTGATTTTTGTAAAATTCTTAACGTACCCTGCCACCACTGTTACTACAAAGCTAACTCTATTGCTTAAAGCTGACTACATTTTAAGTGAGTAATACAATACCTAAAGAAAATCATGCGTTAGACGATGTGGTACATCAAATTAACTCGAGAAGCCTTCGCTGAGAAAGTGAGCTCTTGTTTCTCAGCGAAGGCTGCTTGCCATTTGCTCAGTAAATTGAACCGGGAGTGTGATCCTTGGCACCCTGCAGAGGTGTCAAGGTTCCCGGAGTTCCTAACTATATTGCAACGATAGCCTAGTAATTTCATATTTACACTTAGTTTGGTAGCTTATCTTAGGGGGTAAGGCTAGAAATCGATGTATTTTATTTCCGGAAAAAAATATATCATCCTAATTGTATCGTTCATAGAACTTACAATAAAAATATATCATAGATATATGGGACCAAAATTACCGACGCCCTTCGTTTCTGGGCTGGGACGCGCGACACGCCCACGGCCAGAGTTGCGGGGTCATTCGGTAAACAATACAGATCGAAACAATAACGGGAGTAATCGTAAATAGTTCAGATCTTTCGCGACACATTCGAGTTCGTTCCCTACGGGAGTGCTGGTGAGATTCTTGTGGGCAAAACGAGTCCACCTCGGAGAAGCGTGTCTCTCGACGACAAAGTTCACAACTCTCAGCCTTGGCAGGGAAATTACCTTCCCCAGGCTGTTTCTGTGTACTTTCAAGTCTACGAGATAAGCTGCCCGCGAGGGTGCTCGTGTTTGTTCCGGAATCTCGCCCGTAAGCGGGTTGAACGTTAAGTTTGAGATTCTCTTGGCAGATGGCAGAATCTCCTCTGCGGACCTCCTAAGCTCATCCGTCATACTAACGGAGTTTGCTTGCTCTGGAAGTCAACTTTTGTTGTTTTTTGCGAATCACATCATTTTACGAATATTATCATCCACGTGGGCGCCGTCCGCGAGGTTAATACCACCTGTCGCCGGCGCTCACGCCACGTGGACCTGGGTGCGATAATACAAAAGAGTGATTCTACTAAGCCTAAGGTTGGTGCGAAAAGTCTCCGCGGAAAATTCAAACCATTTCTTGGCGCTGACGTCTAGCGGGTGATAAATCTTCCTCGAAAGAGATTTTCGCACTTATCATCCATCACACACACGCTCTCTCACTGGTAAATAACTTAAAATAGCCTAGAATCAACAATAAACAGTCATAAAATCGCTCGCTCGCTGGTACCTGGCGCACACGCTCGAAAAACTCTTGCACTCTCAACTTAAAAAAAAACTCATTTACAGCGAATACGGATGGCAAAACTGGTACACCAACCGCTGGGATCGTTCCGTCTTTTGCATGATGCCCTTCTTGTAGTACTGCCGAATGGACCGCGACAGCTTGTCGTAGTTCATGGCGGGGCGATTTTTGCGACGGCCCCACAGCCGGGCTACCCGCACCGAGTCTTCGATCTTGAAGACGCCCTTGGTGCGATCGATCCAGCGGATCGCCGACTGGTGCTGGTCGGGGGCGGCAAGCAGTTCCTTTAGGAACTGCCACAGATGGATGTGGGAACCACCCTGGCGGGGTTTTGAAGGGGTGGTGGTGGTGGAGGGTGCGGTTCCGGTGGAAGTTGACGGACCAGTGGTGGGTGGGAGGCCTTCCAGGGGCATTTCTTCGTCATCGTCTGGAAAGCGAAGGGAAATTGAGTTAAATTTTTGTGGTATTTCCTTGATATTAATAATCATCTAAGACTCTGGTCAAAGATCAAGTTTGAATCTTGAAAAAGCATTGGGAAGAAAAACTATCAAATTTTCAGAAAAAAATTAGTTTGATGATTTAACTTTTAAATAAAAAAAAATGTGTTTTTTTTTTAGTTTTTTTGATATTTTTTTTTGTTTTTTTGTATAAAAATAAGTACCGTCATCAGGGGTGACATTGAGTCTGGGGGTGAGATTGGGACATACAAAAATGCTGAAATTTGTGAAATTTGTGACCCATTCTCACTCCCCAGACCCAATGTCACCCTGATGACGGTATGCAATAATTTTTGTTTAGTCCCAAACTATTCTTTAACGTAATTTTTAGCAACTTTAAAGCTAATTAATAAATTTGTTTGTCAAAAAAGTAAAAAATAAAAAAATATAAAAAAAAATTAAAATCCAATGATCCAATGAAATTTAATGATTGAAGATTATAAAACAGGCCTTACTTTTTCAAATTAAAAATCAAAACATAAATGCATATAAAAATATTTTAAAAAGAATGAAGAAAAACATAAAACAAGTGTTTTTGGCAGAACAAAATTGACTTTAAACGACCTCCAGAACACAGGGAAAATAAAAAAATAGGAAAAAATAAGGCTTCGGAGGTAATAAATTTAATCAAAATAATAATCTTAAAGCACAAATTCCGAAAAGTCTGAAAATTCTCGTGATGCCCAGCTGTTATTTCAAGAATTTTCCCTCAGCCAAATTTCAAGCATATCCTACAACATTGTTTAACCAAAATAAAGCACGACAAATTTAAAACTTTGATGAGTTTCTCGTCTTTTTTGATCTATACATACAGGCTTTAAACCTTTTTACAAAGTTTGAATTTAGCGAGCTCAGATCGTAACTGATGAAAAAATATGTTCATTAATTTATCGATATTTTGCTAAATCGGCTTATCGAAGACAGCTCCAAAAATTCATATTAAAATATATGTTGCTGTTTCATTGCTTTCAAAAAATAATTTAAATTGTTGTGTGTTATAAAATCAGTGAAATTTGCTACTATTTTTTTAAATAATTTTTTCTTGATTTTTATGTTTGTCAGCAAGAGTACAATGTGATACGAAAAATGTTTAATTTCATTTATGTTTACTAGAACAAAAAACAACCGATTCTATTCGAAAGCAACACTATCGCTTCGACACCTTGTACCATTTCACAGGTCAACCGCTGATAATCCCTGATAACCGTGTGTATATGTGAATCACATTTTTTTGTGCCGTTGACATTTCCACCTCACTCTGTCGTCGCGATCGCGATCTTCCAAAGAGACCTCGTTTCGCGCGATCCCCGCTGAAGCTGTTAGATCATCAACAACCAACACACACACACACAGATGCGGTCGAACCCATGTGTGTGGTGTAAACAATGATTTGATAATTGTTTGATTGCCCTCGGGTGGCGTCGGCCTTATCACGCTCGGACGAACCATCTTCGGTGTCCGATCGCCGAAAAAAAGAAAAGCGGTCGCGTCCGAACCAAGCGCGCAAGAAACCAAAAGGTTGGCCCCAGCTTCGGTGGAACCAGTTTTTTTTTTTCGAGATTTTGCGCCGAATGGAATCTACCAACACATCCGAAGCGGTTGATTCGATCGGCGCTTGGAAGAAAGCAATTTCGCTCGCACCAACACAGCTTTAGTGGGGGGATTTTTCTGCCACACAAAAAAAGGAGGAATCGACCGAGTAGGGGAGGGCATAAAACCAGCTATTAAGGGGTTGGGAGCCCCCAAGTCATGGGACGGTGGGCAGCGAAACCAGCGCGAACGTCCTTGAGATTTTACCTTTGGCGTTACGACAACTCCGAGATGCAGACAAACAAGCACGACAACTTAACAACAACCCTCCACACGACGACGACGGTGGAAAGAGTTGGTGGTCGTTCGAGGCCGTTCGAGGCTTTCTCCCCGACGACGACGACGAATCATGAATACCTTTGGTCGTCAGGTTGGGGTCTGTCCAAGTGGACATGTAACACTGCTAGGGAACTTCAGGGGTTCGCGCATGGCATGATAAAAAACGATGCAAGATCACCTTTTACTTTGATTACGATAATTACTTTGTCGAGCTGTTTGGCTTGTCTTGGGACTTGAACCATTGTTGTTGTTGTTTTTTTAGTTGCTGAAGCGATTTAAATATTTTTTGCGCTTGCACTTAAAATAAGACAATATTTACGGCTTCTTGAGCACAAAATCGGCCACGGCTTGGGCCAGTTCCTTTCACTTTAAAGCCTCCGCAAACGACGTTAAGTGCCTTGTGCGATCTGGATTGCAAACGACCAATTAGGGCTGTCACTTTTGGGGGAGAAGAAAATGTTTGCCTGCAGAGTTGGGGGTTTTGCGAGCAAACTTGAACTATTTGTTAGCAGGTTGGTTCAAGGTGGGTTTGTTTTTAAATTGTGCACACTTCTGTTGGCTTGGTGTTAATGGGCAGCTCAAATCATTGCAACCAAACAAAGTTGAGGCATTGTAGCTTGCGGTTAAAATGAACTGTCATGGTCAAATATTGAAATTTGCCTTGTATTTTTTTATATGAGAGGTTTATTGCTGCAAAAATTGCAAACTCATTTGAGTTTATCTTTTTATTTCACATAAAGACTAAGTTTTTTTTAATGTAAATTGTTTTCTTAATAAAACTCAAAACATACTAGACAAATATTTTTTTCTGATTTTTTAGATTTTCCGAAGCATTTTTTTTTTTCGAGTAAAGCCATAACAATTAGCATTCGATATTTTGTTCCTTGGCTTCAGTCGAAGAATTTCAAGGTGGAATCTTGTATGTTTTTATTACGTGTTTTTATGAGTGTAATAAAAATGAATTTGTTTTGCGGTCGATAGTAATTTTGAAAAAGTTCTTATTTTTTAAATAAATTAGCCCTAATAAAGCTACAACATTTCAAAAACGACTAAGTCAAGCAAAAATCCATTGTTGAGGTTTTTAATATTTTGAAAGCAAAAAAAAAGTTGAATTTTGGAATGTTGAAAATTTGGTATGTTGAATATTACATCTTTTAAAGTAAAATTACCTCAAAAATGTGTAAAAATGTGAAACTGATAATTATTCACCAGAAACTGATGAAAATACATCAATTTCTGTTGTAAAATTACACATTTTTTGACACAACATCTGTCACCATTTCCTGATTAAAATTACCATTTTTTACGTTTAACACCTGCGTGCCCAAAAAAAGACCTCCTGCCCCACAAACATCCAACTTTTTATTTGTTATTTCAAGCAGATGTGCCAATTTTGAGCGTACTTTGTGAAGATTAATCCGATAAAGTGACTTTCGAAGTTATAGAGCATCCCAAGTAACATTATTTCCAGGAGTTCTACAAGAGCTCTTCAAGATAGCTACAGCATAGCAGTTTGGACCGCGGTAGGATAAAACTCTCTTCAAGTACTCTTTCAAACTCCTGAAGAAGTTTTGAAGAGAATTTTATCCTACCGCGGTCCAAACTGCTATGCTGTAGCTATCTTGAAGAGCTCTTGTAGAACTCATGGAAAAAATGACCAATTTTGTTTAAATTTGACTCAGAGGCACAAAATAGACCAGAGAACAATATATTCTACTGAAGCTTGTGGAACAAGGTTTGGACACCACAACTGCCAAAATTTTGAAAAAAAAAATTATTGAACGAACTTATGATGCTAAATGGCTTCTAGGTCAAAGAGAAAAATTGACAAATTTTCAAACAAATTAAAACCCAATTTTGTAAAAAGTGTTATTCTTAGAAGAGTTGCTCAATTAACGAAATTCAAGCATATTTTTGGAAATACGTTAAATCAAACAAAACAATTGAAATAGGCCAATGCAGAGTTGTAAACAAAAAGTCTATCCTGCTCACGTCAGTTGATGTTTACACTAGTAACGAGCAAAATACACCCTTTTGTTTACACTTCGACATTTGCCCAATTGCAGTGCTTTGCTAGAAATCTAGATTTTTTCAAATTTTGGTTTAACAGTTCAGACTCGGATAATCGAATCACATAAAAACATTTTTTTTATTGTCTTGTATTTGATTAATTAGCTTGAATTTGACCCCGAACATGCTCTATTATTCAAAAGTGATTTAGAATTTCTTGGCGGCAAAAATGGCGGAGTTGAAATACTGTAAAAAATTGGCATGCTGAAAAGCAATCAACTACTCGAATTTGACCTAAATTGGTACAGAGAACTCGAATGTAATGTTTAAAAATAGAAAATAAAAATGAAGGATTTTTTTTTTGGTCATGATTCGATTATCCGAGGACCCTACAAACCTTCGAATAATCGAGGCTTCGGATAATCAAGTCTGGACTGAACAATATAAAATTTTACAAATATTAATATTATAAAAAAATAAATATTTGCTGAAGCTATTAAGCTAATTTTAACAACTGACTCAGATCTCACGCACGACCGCAAATGCAATCGCACAAATGTAATTACAACTCAAAGTCACGCACGCCACCACCGATCGCACCCACGCGTGCCGCGAATCTAACCTCCAATTTCAAGAGAGAAAGTCCCACCGAAATATTGTGAAATTTTGATTTCAACTCATCAAAAACTACTCACCATCACTAATGTCCCCGTTGAGCGATTCCGCATCGAAGGAGTTGGAGTCCTGTCCGACGGCCGACACAGAACCAAGCCCGCCGTCCAACGGCAGTCCATCAACGGCAGCAGTGTTGCCAGCGGCCCCATTCGTCGACCGGTACATCTGCTTCCACAGCTCCAGATGTCCGTGCAGTTTGTCACCACCCTGTAATCGAGATTTTGATTTGATTTTATTTTCTGCACAACACTCTATCATTTGAATGGAATGCCGGGGCATAAACAAACATGTTTATCGCGCGAAACGGCGAAGGAGTTTTTTTTTTAAAGAGCATAATTTTATATACAGTCGGGGTGAAAGTGAAAACCTCAACGGCGGTGTCTGTGCACCGCCGTCGTCGACGGGTTGTTTCGTAAACACAACTCGCCAGTGAAAGAGAGAGATGGGGATAGCGAGCGTTCGCGCGACGCGCGAGAGAGAAGAAGAGCGGGGCATAATTCGAGCATGACGTCAGAGAATTAAGCAAGGCTTATGAAATCGGACGGCCTTGCTCTCTCGCTCGGTGCTTACCTGCGGTATACGCCGCACGAACTCGTCCATCGGCAGCTGGGCCAGCTCGCGGCCGCACTCCGGGAAGAGCTGGCCGATGTTGGCCGGCGGCGGCAGGCAGTACTTGTTCATCGCTAGCTCCAGCCACTGCTGGACCTGGCCGAACGACCAGGCGCGGGGGTCTAAAGTTGGGGGAAAGAGATGGTTGAGGTTAGGTTTGTTGAAGAAATCGATCAAAGTTGGCAACACTTACCGGCGGAGATCCCCAGCGTGTTGCAGGTCGCCTGGATGCCATCCTGGACGTCCTGCAGGGCGAGCTCAAAGACCGAGCCGATGTCGGCACGCGTCGTCAGGCCCCCGATCAACGACTCCAGCTCAACGGGTTTGGGCTTGCGGAAGTTGCCCTCCTGGAGCTGTTCCCGCAGAATGTTGAACTCCTGCTTGATCGTGGTGATGGTGGTCGGTAGCTGGGGTTCCTTCTTGGGTTCGCCCAGCAGCGAGTCGATGTCGATGGACGGTTCGGCGTCGAACTCCGTCTTGATCTCGCTGCAGTGAATCGGCGACGGGGCTCCGTTGGAGTCCGGCGGTGACGGTGGAAGCGACAGGTACTCCTGCTTTATCGTTACGAATCCGTGCTGGGGACCGCTGAGGCTTTGGAAGTCTGGGATTGAGGGCGTTGGTGATGGTGGGAATACGGCGTACTGCTCCTGCGGTGGACTCAGCAGCGTGCTGCTGTAGTACTGATACTGGGGACCGGCCTGGAGTTGCTCCAGCAAAACCGACTTCAGCGAAGACTCCGCGAGGTTCTCCGTCCAAACTGCGGGTTTCTCCTGTTTCATTTGCTGCAGAGTCTGCTGCATCGACGCGGGAGCGTCGTGGAAGATCGTCGCCGGGATGTAGTCCTGACCGGAGCCTTGTTGAACCAGCTGTTGTTGCTGTAGCTGGAGTAGCTGCTGCTGCTGCTGTGACTGCGGACTCAACGGAACTTCTCCGTCGCTGGGCGTCAACAGCGACAGGTCAAACAGCTCGGCGTACGACGCGAAGAAGTCTGACGTGAGCTCACCGGCCGGAACGGTCTGTGGAGTCTGAAGAAACACAGAAATCAATTAGTTCAACGCGCGATACAAATCTGCTGTGGCACACACTCTGCTCGTCTCAACTAACCCCGCCGAAATCGAAAGAAGATCAACGCGAAACTACGTTCTAAGTCTTCCGCAACATATCTACGACTGACGCGACCGGTTCTAATCCCATTCCCAGTTCCCAGCCCGCGAGAGGCCTTCAAGTATTGGTGTTGCTGCTGACGTTCGAGCATTCCTAGCAAACTTATTAATCTGCTAAAAGGCCCCTCTCCCCCACCTTACCCTAAGCTCAACACCGTCGATGAATTAATTCATTTTATTGTTCTACACGGCGCGAGTTCCCGCGCCGACCTGTTCCAGGTGATGACGACTTTGGTCACATCATCCTCCTCCCCCTACCCAACCCGCGCTGATCTTCGCGCGAAAAAAACTACCCGAAGATGATTAGCATTCATCTCGCGCGTTCGGCTTGACTTGTTGCCGCTCTTCAAGAACTCGACGCTTGGAAATTCCGCACGTCCCTCTCTCGCAGAGTTTGGAGTGTGATCTCACTGCTACCTGATCAGCACACAGCGCACACTAACGCGCAGATCAACTTCACACTAGGTTAAGGACTCGCTTAAAAATAGATCTTGCCTCAAACGAGGTGATTCATCCTGCGCCCGATTGCATCGGTTCGGACGTCCGGACATCATCAACCTGCGCGACCACTTAATTACGGAATTGTTCTAACGCCGGTGAGAATTCTCGGAAATGGCGCGTTCGCGCCGGTCAACATCCAATTACCTCCGCCAGCAGCTCGGTTAACAGCATGGCGTTACTGGGAATTGGTAGCACGTTGTCGTGTAGAACACTCCGTTTGTACTTGATGAAGTTCACAGGTTGACCGTTGAAGAGGTACTGAATCGGTGATAGCGCCCGTAAGTGGCTTTTTATCGCCGTGCGATAGCGCATGTTGGAAATTTCGGGGAAACGTGATGGACCCCCGGGAAGAGATAGCGAACTGATCGAGACCGATAGATGACATGCAATATCATTTGGGAGTTGGCGACAACATATCGGCAACTTTGTTGCGTCGAGGGCACAGGCCCCACAGCCAAGCGGAGTTGGCAACAATGACCTTGAAGGTAAGATTGATGTAAAAGGGAGGAAAGTACAAGTGCTTAGAAAGTTGTCTACCATGACAAAAATCTAATTTAATAAGTATTACTTTTGGGCAGTATCTTCGATAGCAACTGTCTGTGTTGTCTGTCTGTGGCGGTTCTTATCATGTATGTCTTACATGACATTACTTAAGAGAACAGTCGCCACACCGTCTGATAAAATAACCGTAATTTGCAGGTATTGGTGATTATTGAGATTATTAGGAAGATCAATAAAGTCTTGAGATTTATAACCTCTCAACCTTTTTCTATCAGGTTCGCTTGAAATTTCATCAACGTGACCCAATGCATTCGACTGATTAGAATACATTTGGGAAATATTTCTTTTTAAATGCTTTTAAAAGTAATAGAATAACTTTTCGTAAAAGTGAAAAATAACCAGAAATTTTCACGAAAAGTTGCTCTACTCGTTGGTGTTCTTGCTTTTAGTAAACTTTGAGGAACACCCCAAATTATCCAGCATCATTCAAACACGCCCGCTTATTTGGCTTAAAATGGGTGTATTTTCCCTACCTCCTAACATCAAAAAATGACAATTGTCGTGGTTCCAAATTTCACGATTTTGGGAACAGATTTTTCTCCGTGCATTAATTAATGAATACCTGACAGATCAACTGCACGGAGAAAAATCTGTTCCCAAAATCGATGAGCACTTGTTCACGATTTCAGAAACTGATATTTCTGAGGCTGTTATGATCATCACGTTCCAATGGATGACCCCATTTGTTTGCGGTAGAGTTTCACGTTCAACATTCCAGAGGACTCCAAACATCTCTACAGACGTCATAACAATTACCAACCCCCTCGTTCAAACACATAAACATCAATTAAATGATGCGTGATACGCAAAAATATTCCATTAGAACCTCAAACAGCCCGTTTCGCTACCCAAGTCAACTCTCGTTCTAGCGGCTTGGCATCACAACAAACAAACCCGCTTCCCTCGTGTGAATCCCAGGGCATTTCTTCAACTCCCCATTTTTTTCACAACAACAATGTAACCGTTTACGTTTTCATTCATCGATCGCGACTAGGATCACTTACGACATCTCTCTCGCGATAATTATCGCGCAATCTTCGCGAGATCCACCCTGGAGCAACACCCCTGTCAGCCGCTGTGACGTCAATTCCCTCAATCGATCGTAAGTGGTGATGTCTGCGCTGTGTGTCGAACCTATTAAGAGGTATAATTAGCGTATCGCTGGAACTTCAGCCTCCCTCTCTCCCTCTGGAGAGAAGACGCTAACTTTCCGTGGAATTGCAGAACTCTTTTCGGTCTACCTTGGCGTGTCAACGCCGAAAATGGACTCCGTATCCTGGTCCACGCTGAGATTCCCGGATCAGCTCTAAAAAGAGATCTTGACAGGTGATCAACGGTCTTCCAAACCTAGCCCGTTTAGTTGGCCCAATTCATTTCGCGCGCGTAATCCAATTCGTTCTGCTCGCCAAGATCACAATAGCAATAGTTCTAATGGCGTCGCGGGCCAACATTTACTTTCGCGCCGAACCTGTCAACCTTGACAAGCCGCGGCGACCCGTTTCAGCGAGAGAGAGACAATACAAAATGGCCGCCAGAACTAGAACCTGGTGTGCAGCCGATGATCGGGCAGAATCGAGTGAAGGGGCGCCTACAGGCACGGGCCAAGCCTTCTGAAAATTTATGAGGCTTGTGGGGGTCTCTCCGTAGTAGGTACAGCTTCCACACTGAATCCACAGTTGAAGGGGTTTGTCTTTCGCTTCCTTATTGCTCTTTGTGGCGACGACGACGGCGACCATAAATTCGAGCGAGCGGATAGTTGTTTGGTGTTTAAAGTTTGCCAAAGGAATTCGTTTGTCTGTTCATGTCTTGTTGTTGAAGAACCAAGCCTGTAGCACCAGGTCGTAGATGAAATACGAACTGGTTTAGGACGGCGCTGTTGGTGGTTGGATTCGTTATGACTTTTTGTAGTGTATACTAAATAGATTGTTTGCATGAGTTATTAAACAAGTTTCAACTAAAATAGTGACAATTCATGCTCAAATTTTATGATCGATAGGGTCCTAAAGCTGTATGTTAATTTTAACAATCATTAACAAAAAGGTATGCTAGAGAACTATTTGGATAACTTTTTTTAATTTTCAAGCGAAAAATTAAATCAACAAGTCGACATTTTGCGATGGTTCAACTATGGTCCTCTTGCAAAAAGCTGTTAAACAATATATTTTATGTCAAAAAAGACCGCAATCATTGTGCTCAGAAAAATTAGCTTAATCGTTGTGTGTAATGAAAAAAAGCAAATTAATCTCAATTTGAAAACTCAATTCATAAATTGCTTTCAAAGGTAAACAAGTTAAGATCGTTAATGAATCAGAATGATAAGCTATGTTTTTATTTATAGTTCAAAAAGTTATTTTTTTTTTGTGGTTAAACCTTTTTTTATGTAACAGTACCTCCATATTTGTGGACAATCTAAAATTAAAATATTAAAGATGTAAATTAACGCGTTTCAAGATTTAATTGATTAAATGAGATTTAAGATTTCAATGTTATATTTAGTTGTACCCATTTTTCCAACAGAAACTCTGTCAATTTCTCAGATGAAATCGTAAATTTCAACAAAAAATAATTTTCAGCTGAAATTTTAATATTCATTGATAAAACTTGTTAGACCTTTTGTAAATGAATACATTGTGTCACGCTTATTTATGTATTTCAAAAGAAATAGTGACTTTCTAAAATTTAAATCTATCTGAAAAAAATCTTGTTAATCCTTGACTGCTACAAACGTAAAGTTTAGGAAATAACAGTATTTCAATAAATTCATTTACAATGTGCAAATTGTTTAAAGTAGCATTCATAATGAAATGAAAATATTTTTGCAAATTAAATAAATTATATCTCAGCAAAATAAGAATAATTTAAAAGTGGATTCTGTTAAAAAATCTATAAAATTGCACAAAATTTAGCTAATGTTGAACATTTTTCAGAAACTTTCCTTTAAACAATTATTCAAAATTTACATATATTGCGTAAATTATTAGCAGATATTAGAGAACCGGGAAATTTCTGTAAATTTTTTTTTCAACTATAAAAAACTCACTAGTCTTAAAAAAATATAAATCACCAATGCCATCTACAATAAAAAAGTGCATGACAAATACAAGGATTTACACATTTAAAATCAAGTATTTTCAAGCCCTTTACTTTGATCTCCAAATAAAATTTTCTTATACAACAATTTTACCAAAAAAAATAAATTCAATTAAAATCATACAAATCGATCGGAAGACAAGTTATTTTAAAGCCAAAAGTTTAAAAAAACCCAAGAATTCAACTTAACAAATTATTATATCAATTAATTTGTGTTATAAAATTTAAAACATATATATGTTCAAAAACTAGCAAAAATCTGGTTTATTGATTGCAAACAAATTTAAAGGAAGAACTATGGGTTCATATTTTGCCATGACAGTGAATGTTAACATCTGTTAAAACAAAAAAATCTTTGGCAAATTTTCTAAAAATGTAAGAATTGAAAACAAAACTCTTATGATTTCAATCTCAAATCGAATTACCTAAACCCAAAGCAAATTTTATATCAAGTATGTGTCTCTGGCCGGGGTCGAGAAGGGGGGCAAAAAAATAAATAAATATAAATATTGAAATAAGAAGCCATAGATTCAACTTTATGGAAAAAGAGTTTAAAATGCAATTTACACTAGTACAGTTGTTTTGCAATCATTAGTTTTCAAAAAATTTAAGATTTGACGGAAACAAAAAACATTGACAATTTTCAAAAAATCAATAGATTTTTTAATCATCGCAAACATGCTAAAATGATTCAAAACGCAGGGGAATGCATTTTAAATTGGTTTCAGCTGATTGAACTTAAATTTCCCTTGACATTTTTAAGTGTGTTGAAAAAAAATGCCTCCTGATTTTTCGGGCCAATTTTAAAGACGTTAGGGGGGGGGGGGGGGGAAAGAAAAAACTTTAAATAAAGTTTGTACCAGCCTTATTAATTTCAAAAATCAAGAGCCAAAAACATTATGATGGATAAACACTTTAATTTTAATTGGAAATACTGTAAACTATTTAAAATATATTTAAACGCGTTTATATTTGTATTTCGAAACAAATAGGGCACTTTTAGGCTTTTTTTCATTTTTTGGATTTTTGTATTAAAAGGTCGTAAAAAACATTTAAGTATTTTCATAAGTTTATTGATACTTTAAAACTTATTGGTGGATTCATACCTGTAAAAATGTATAAAGTATTTTATGATACTTTTTGTTTAAAATTTTGAAAGTTGGTCTTGAAATTTGAGAGGGACAAAAATGTCAAATAAAATTTGTATCAGCCTGATCAAAAAGAAAACTTATTCAGAAACAGCGATTATGTTAAAAAAAAGTTTCAAAAATATATTTTATTGTTTTCGAGGTCAGGTTTAAGGTTTTTCTCTCATTCTGGATTATGATCTTCAAAGAATTTTGGAGGATCCATGCAACTATTTCTAACAGTGAAGTATCATTACATGCAATTAATTTATGGTTCAAAAATTGTTTTTAACAGCAAAACACATCAAACAAAAACAATTATTTAGAAGTAGTTTAGAGATAAATCGTAGATTTGTTTTTAAATGTTTTTTTTCTCCATTTTTAAACGTTCAAATAGTTCGATTATGTACAAGATTGCTTTATAATTAAATGATAATACTAAGAAACTCTTTTTAATTTGTTTTCTAACAACCGCATTTGTGTTATCCTTAGAAAAATCGAATTTTGGAAATAATTTGATAACTCCCAGAAAATCATTGAAAAATCTAACATGAATTATTTTTTATGAATTCAAAAATTAAAATAAAGCAATAAAAAATGTCCAGTATAGTCCCACTGTGCCCAGATCTATTGTCTATTCCGGACCATTTCTACAAAATCGTGCAATTCTTCATCACCTCACGCCTCAAATCGAACCCCAACTTTATGTGTTCGCCGTGTCGGACGACCATTAATCAACTTCACCTGTTTTTAGCCATATAGCTCATCGTCAGAGTCGCCATCGGAGTACCATTTCTACCGCCGTTCATTGAGATTTCTACGTGCGTCTCGTCGTTACGCGCGCGCATAGCTCTTTCTTTGGGCGTTTTCAACACAAGCCAGTACTGGCTTGCTCGCAGGAGAAATTTCTGCTCGTACAATTCCGCGGAACGCCAACCAACTTTAAGCCAAGTCGCATTGTGACGAAGGTGTTTACTGCCTTTTTGCACTACTAAATCTTGCCAAATCACACGCGCAAATGAAACGGCAACGGCAATGAATATTTATGAGCGTATTTCTTTTGCTGCGTGGGGACACCGTTAGCAGGGCGTTGGACAATGACGCGGGGGTCTATTTTTGCGAATTTTAATTGCGATATTTCATGGAATTACGTTCTAAGACGTAAGAAGTGGTCAAGCAACAGCCGATCCCTCAAATCTGTCATGTTCTTACTAGAGCGCGATCGCTCTAGACCTCCTGATGTGTGATCTTGATCTCTCAGAACTGGTCACGATCTGCGATCGCGTCCTTTTTGCGCTTCAGACCTCTCTGATTTATGTAGATTAACCGCTTCAATGACAACTGGTCTTACCGAGCGTTGCTCCACTTCCTGGATTCCAACGAAGTCGCAACATGACGCCGTAACTTCGCAAAGGACCCTGGATGTTGGCTCCGTATCTTCGTGAAGGCGATCAATCTCGAGCGGGATTGATCCACGGGGTACAAATTGGTCAAAGAACGTTGAATTGTGTCTAGCAGGATCTGTTGGACTCATGGGGACATCGATCTGACGCGTACATGTGGAGATCTACCCCAATGATCTTCAACGGTAGATCATCGCAGCAGGTCACCGTAAATACCGATTGACGCGATATCCCCACAGGTCCTACTAATCACCAGGAACTCAACTCAGCGTAATTTGATTTGGTTTGATCAATCTTTCCCGATGTTGATCGAGTTCATGAAGACGCGATCATCTAGCTCCATTGCATAAGTTGTTGACTCCCCAGGTTGACAAGTTCTTCTCGCGCAAACGCACGCTGATTCAGATGACCCCGTTCCGAGAGGCCTTGGCCGGCACTTAAGAGAAGGTAACACATACTATCGCGATGACGCGATCGTCGCGATCGCGAAGGTGAAAGTGTGACTAGCCAAAGTGGAAAATTACCCCCCGACTCAGAAAGCACCTTCCACGTTAGTCAACGCTCCGTGACGGCATCGATTTGCATTTTCCACCGTGGCGTCACTAGAAGTTGCTCAAGGATGTCGGTAGATCACGCCTCAAATTAATCATCCAAGGCTGGTCAATAACTCCGTGATATGTTGGGTAATCGAATCGGTTTTGCCCACCGCTGGGTGATTGCAAAAGATCTGCGGTGACTCACAGAACGGCGGCGCAGGTTGAACGGATTTTTGAATTCCAACCGCGCGAAGAACTTGGCGTTGAAGGAACTTGGTCGCGCACAAGCGACGAACCCCTCTTTGGCTCGGTTTTCTTCGGTGGTAGCTTGAACCTTACGTAACGACACATCGCCGACGTCAACGGCGTCCACAGTGAAGTCGTGTTTGTGGCGCTGGTGTACGATTCATTCAGCCTTGCAAAATCTGCGCGAGGGGGTTGAGAAGGCAACATGAACTGCAGAAAATGGAGTTCGGGGAAAAACCCAAAAGGTGAAGTAAACAACACCGAGACACGGTCTGGAGGCTGTGGACCGGCTAGTTGTGAATTGATTTGGAGGTTGTTAGTAGTTTCGGAGAAGTTTCAAGTGTACAGAAATGCTGAATCATTCCATGGTGGAGCTTTTTAGCTTTAAATTAATTAATAAACTTCCTTTTAGCATGAATCAAAAACAAAATTCAAGCTGCATTCATATTTCAAATGAAATTCCAAAATATTTTCAAACAATAAAAAAAATGGCCAAGTTGAAGATGTTGCAAATAGGTTTCAATTATGTTCCAATCAAGTTGCAAACCAGAAATTTGACAAGATATGTTTTGAAACAGTTTTTTAATCTTGAAATCGTAAAAACCTTATGAAATTTAGCGATTTAAAGATGTTGAACAGAAGTTGCACAATAGTTGCACAACTGTTGCAGGCACCAAACATTGAAAATAAATATGTTTTGAAGCTCGATAGATACGAAGAACTTGAAAACAAACTAAAACAATTTGAGAATAATATCTTTTCGTGCAAATGTTTACATTTCCCCCCCATCCAGCTGACCAACTCAAGCACGCACCCTGTGTAAAGTGGGTCAAAATTAATCCAAACAAAAGACCCCCTTTCTTGCAAAACGCACATGCTAACTCTATTACCGGCTCTAATTAGCATCGGTCAGAAAATGTAATCACCTGATTAGTGCCTGCAACTCGCACCCAGTTCCAAGTGGATTCAGCTGTTTTTCGCCAGAATCGATATTTTCAGCTTTACACACGCGAGAGCGAGGTGAAGGTGCGTGTTTTGCGCGGCTAATAGGGTTTTCTCCAGGCGCGTCGCGCGTGCAAATTGTCTTTTACTCTTTGCTTTTTTTTTCTTCAAGTTTGGTAAATTTTGGTTGATCGTAAAAAAAACGTGTTTGCGATCGCGCGACTTAACTTTATGCAGGAATCTGGTAACATTATGCAAAATTTTTGTCGAGTTCGAAAGAGGGACATTTTGGGGGATTTTCAACTCTGTCTCGCTTCTTGTGTCATTAATAATGAGATTTTGCTCTGCGGGGACCGGTTTTTTCGGTTATCGTTGAGAGACCCGTTGCGAGAGCCTGCGTGTGTCTATTGATGGTCGGGATTGATTTTTATTGGTTTTGCGCGAGCCATCTTTATTGGCCTATCTAATTGATGTGACCTTTCGGGACTAGTTTGCGCATATTTGAATAGTTGTATTTGACAAAGTTTGAGTTGCTTACTGAGGAAAAGTTTTGAACTTTTGGTAGAATTTTTTTTGCTTGAACCTAACAAGCCAAGCTTCTAATAATTACGGTTTTTAGATCACTTTGTAAAAAACACGATTTAAACAAAGTGTACTAGATTTTGTGTGAGATTAACTACTGCTCTTTTCAAATCATCAAATATCTTTGTTTACATTCGGTTGTTCCTTTACATTGTTTTACTTGAATTTTCTTATTTTCAAACCGTCATCAGCCTCAAATAGCTGACTTCACGAAGAGAGTGTATGTACAAAAGATCGAATAGACAAAATGTCGAAAGTGGACAAAAAATCGGAAGCAAAAAAGATTGAAAGAATGCAAGGTCGATAAATAAACTACTTATGGTCGATTTAAAAAAGGTCAAAAGTGACCAAAAAGTCGATTAAAAAAAGGTTACAAGTGGTCTAAAGGTCGAAAGGTTTAAGATCAAGTGGGCAAAAGGTCATTTAAACAAACAACTTATGTCGAAAGACTAAGGTCGAATAATGAACGATGGAATGGAGTAAGGTCGAATGTACAAAAGGTCGAAAGTGACTAAAAAGTTGAACATATCAAAGGTTCAAAGAGGAGAAAAGGTCGCAAAACAAACTACTTTTGTCGAAAAATACAAAGAAAAATGGATAAACGATTAAATGGTCGATTGTAAGGTCGAATGGACAAAATGTTGAGAGTGAACCAAAATTCGAATTTACTAAGGCTTCATCCATAAAGTACGTCACGCTAAAATCATCCAAAATTTACCGCCCCTCCCCCCCCCCCTTTGTTACGCTTTTCCTATACTTATAACACGTAATGTCACACTTGTTCAGAACCCCCCTCCCTCCCCCCCCCTAGAGCGTGACATACTTTATGGATGACGCCTAAATATCGAAAATGGTCAAAAGGACAATTGGTCTTATGCCAAGTGGGCAAAAGTTTGTTAAAACAAACGACTTTTGTCAAAAGATATAAGACTTTTGTCGAAAGATATAAGACTTTTGTCGAAAGATATAAGATCGAATGAATTAAAAGTCGAATGGAATAATGGTCAAATGGAGCAAAGGTCGAAAGGAATAAAGGTTGAATGTAGTAACCCGAGCAGACGGAAATAACTTGGGAATAACATTTTATGATATTTGAAAATACCAGGTCAATAACATTTTGTGTTATTTATAACAAGATTTGTTATTCGTCGTTATGATTTTTTTGTTATTGGGTTGTTATTGTAATAACAAAATAATAAATTTTTTAGTTATTCTTCGAACAAATCTTTGTTATTATTTTTTGTTATTTTAACAACTAATCCGATCATCCCAATAACAGTTGGCGGTATTCATCCATAACAAGAAATGTTATTCCAAAGTTGTTTTGGATTTCAACCAATATCAGATCAATAACAAATTTTCTTATAATAACATAAATTGTTATTAATCCCTTATGCAAAAATGGATTTTTCAAGAAGATTCCATAATAATTTCTGTTATTTTAACAGTATTTGTTATCGAAATGGCATGAATTTTGTTATTACCGCCTGCCTGGGAAAGTTAAAAATGAACAAAAGGTCGAATGTGGACAAATAGTCTAACATCAAGTGGGTAAAAAGTCAATAAAACAAACGACTTATGTCGAAGAATTAAAGTCGAATGCTGAACGATCGAATAGAGTAAAAGTCGAATGTATCAAATTTTGAAAGTACACAGAAAAAAATCAATTCCCGTAATCGTGAATTAAGTTCACGAATGTGAGATCCACGAAGGAATTTATTCATGAGTATGGTGCATTTGCACCATAAACGTGAATATATTCCTTCGTGGTTCTCATAATCGTGAACTGACTTCACGGTTTCGAGAATTGATTTTTTTCTGTGTACGAAACGTTGCATGGCCTCAGGTCAAGTGTGCCAAAGGTCGAATGGACAAAACCCGTGCAACTTCTCATGTCGAAAGATGCATGGTCCAATTTAATAGTCTGTAAAAAAATATATATTTTATTTTTTTTACGTTAGATCTTTTGTTTTATCAATCTTTTGTCTAGAAATGGTCAAATCGACGAAAAGGTCTAATGTACAAAAGATTGAACGAACAAAAAGTTAAAAGTGTAAAAAAGGTCGAATGGACAGTGATGTTATGTTAAGTGAGCAAAAGGTCGATGAAACAAAAAAATTAAGTCGAATGGATATTTCGAAAATTTGCTTAGTTCGTCTTATGTCCATTTTCTACCTATTATTTTCGTCCTCATTTCTTTAGACCATTTTTCGCTCATCCCCTTTTTCAATACCAATTCCAATATTCCAGCAAATGTCAAGTGGACTAATGTACACAATCTTAATACTCAGGAAAGCTTGCAGCAGCAAACTGTTGGTACGAAAATACATCCATTGGTTTAAATAGCAATCTTTCAACAACTAAACACTATATTTTGATAAGTTTTTGCAAGTTAGTTGCAAATATCACTTGAAGTGACCCAAAAGTTAAACCCTAACCAAACTTTACCAGTTCGTTGAGGTGCTATTAACTTTAGAATGCTATTTTAACAATGATTAGCAAGGAATCCCTTGAGATTGAATGAATTCATTTCTATAGCATAGGTCGAAAATAGGTACTAGGCCCAATAATGATGAGTTGACTATTTTTAATTCCAATTTAAAGAAGATCTTGACAATAATCTCAATGATTACATCATCATTTTGAGCATTTTTCAATGAGGGATCTTCAGAGGCTCTTACTAAACCCTCGAAATATTTTGATTTCTTCAAGCAAGATCACTTGAAGCAGTCTCAATCACGATCGCAAAACCGCCCTGAACATGATCAATGGCCCAGCACCAATCACACCCCGTTCAGTTTGTTATTTAAATGTTTCAAGTGCCCTACCCCGGTTGGCCTTTCCCACTTTTTTTTTCACACCCCAAGCCCTCTGGAGAATTCACTTTCGATTTTTACCCGTCACTACCGCTAATTAATTCGCCCTGTAGTGTGACAATGCCTCTTATTCCGCACGATCACGAAACGAAACCTGCCCGGTGACATTTCGAGAAGGAGAAAATCGACCTTGATCCAACACTGGACCTTAATTGGAGCGACCATTGAAAGAGCCTTGCATGCCCTTAACCAGGAAGAGAACCGTATGGGAAAACAGGTCGCATAGCTTTTCCACCAGCGATCGAAAGGGAAAATGGGATCAGACAATTGGCCATCGCGAGAGTCTGGTCGTACTTGTCCCTCCTGATACGATCTCTGGTGGGTTGACAGACGGTGAAGAATTCGTTCAAAATGTCCGATAAGCAGTGCAATTACTTTTTATTGTGCAAGGTTGTCCGTCCCGAAATTGAGGAGGCTATCAATCTTGATAAAGTCCTTGCGCGGTGATATCATTGTTTCAGTTGGCCCAACCTTATCGGTGAGTTTTCGGAAAAAGTAGGAGGAGTTTATTGTTTTTACGTCTGACAATTTGGTACACCCAAACGAGAATTGGCTGACCAAAATTGTCGCAATAAAGCTTGAAGATTTCCGAGCAACTCTCAACGAGAGCGCACGCACACCAACACGTGTAGCGCGTGAGATCTCCATCAGTGTGCGTAAGATCAACTGTCAAACGCCACACGCTCAACCAACTTAACCCAAATTTAGAAGTTATTTACTCAAAGATTCGCATCCAGATGTCTGTGGAATTTGCAATTGTCCCCACAGACTAAGTGCTTCAGTGCAAAAAAGAAACGATTCCAGCAAAGTAAACGCCAACACTCTCGATGGAAAGTGAAAGCCAAAGTTGTTCACGACAACCACCACCACCAGGCGACAATCAGGTTGACACATTGTAGTGAGTTTGTACTTACTCACTCTCGGACAGAGTGCGCAAATCAATCATCATCATGAAATGGCCCGCGCGATTGGATGTGAAGGTTCATTAGAGTGAGTGAACAATGCTGATTGAAATCAGCTTTTTTATTTGTTGAAATATTTTTGAAAAAAAAATCATCAAATTTAAAACAATTCTCAAACAAATAACCCTAAACAAAGGTGGGAGCAATCACGTGTGGTCACCTTACCCCAAACCCACCACTCATTCGGTGTGTTTGCATATGTGTGTTGGTGGTGAGTACAATAATTACGCGCGCCCGTTCGTACGTCGCCGTAAGCCATTTTGAAAGATGATGTCATCGAGTGCGCGGGCGCTGGATCAGCGCAAAACAAGATTTGTGATGCTGTGCAAAAGATGAAGTTAAAAAGTGGTGACGAAGGTGATGGAGGTGTTGGTGGTGAGGTGGGTACAGCTCACAACTATTTGCAAGATCATTGCGGTTATCAACGGCTGGCCAGCAGTGTGGAGGAGCCTGCGGTTAATTGTGAGGTGAATAATTAAAAAAACTGTATAAGAAAACAATATAATGATAATGGACGACAATGTTTGGTTGCGGGGAAGGAGAGGTGGAAAGGTTGAGCGTGAAATGAAATAGATTGAGGCAGAGAGTCGGAGGTTTTGATTATGTGGGATGGTCTAGACGGGGATTTTATTGAACAAACATTGATTTGTTTTTTTTATTGCCGATGTGATTTAATGGATTGAGTCTTTGTCTCAAAAGAAAATCTTATTTAAAGGTTTTTATCCCATTTAGGATAACAAAAAACGAAATAAAAATGTTGAGGCTTAAAATATAATTATTTTTGAAAACTAAAAAGTTGATTGAAATATTTTTCAACAAATTAAAAAAAAATATGCTCAATTAAATTGCATTTCAAACTGAGATTTAATTTTTAGACTAAAAACTCGAAAATTTTCCGTACTTTTATAAAACAATCATTTTAACATCTAAAAAATTGCATTGAACGTAAAGAATTGCATGATTTTTCACCGTGCACATAATGTTGAGAATTTAGCACATTAGTGTTTATAAAAAGGCGATTTCAATGCATAACTAGCAATAATAAGCTGATGGAAGTACGTGCCCCAAACCCACAAGTTTTCCTCCACCCACAAAATCGCAAAACCCTATAAATATCCAAACGTGCTAAAAGTACATACGCCGCACTAATGACCTCGTCCTACACCATGACCCACCTCCTCGCCAATTATCCAGCAGCCATCACCCCCACCTATAACCCCAGTGTTTTTTTAATTTTTTTATAAATTTATATTTAGCGCCCCAACCGCCCGCCTACCCTCTTTTCTACCCACATCGACATTATTTAAAACTGCAGTCGATCCATATGCTACCTTAATAATGAGGAATGTTCACCAATAACCTGAATAGCGTATTAGATACAATCAACACGTAACGCCATCTTGACCCCAACATATCCCTCTAATTAATTCCACCCACATTTTTATATGGGCCCACCCCCTTAGTCCCCCCACTGTAGTTATTTTCCGCCACATCCCCAACACCACTACAACATCCAAGGGCCCCCCCACCCCGCTATAACCCAAATTGCCACCTCAGTGTAGAAATCCCGCCACCTCAAATCACCCTATGAACACTCACACCACCATCAAACCCTTCTCCGCCAACCCCCCTAGCCAACCAATGGGCCCGCATTCCCAGTATGTCAAAACTAATTTTCGGCTTGCCCCACCACATCCCCCCCCCCTCTCACTAACCCCGCCCCGCAAATCCACTCACCGTATCACCCCCAGTTATTATAAATTTATGCTTTCCTACTCAAGCCCGGTCCTATTTTATTTATACCCCTAGATTTACATTTCTGAAATTCCACCTTTAGCACACAACCCCTTCATTATCAGCCATTCTTTTATTCCTCCGTTACCCGTCCCCTTTTTCCGCAACCAAAATTCCACCGTTTGCCAAAAAGAGTCAACAAGTGTCTTTACTTCAATTAAAACAAGCAAAAGAAACCAAACGGTATATTTCAATGAAAAATTTAATTTTTTACCAGCCATTAGCTCCCTTATTTTAGAAAAGGTGTGACAACAAACGCAATGGCCTAAATGATGTTTAATACTACCCCCTCGGCCTACCACTTTTCAACGACACAATCCCAGCTGCATCCACAATTATCCTTTATACTGTATGCAAGCCCCCACATACTAACCCCTAAAATGAACACACCACCCTACCCTACAGACTCAATTCTCCCCCCCATACTCCCCATCCCCCAAAAAAAAAATAAAAAAATACCCCCCCGTCTCCCCCGCCCATAGCCCCGCCCCAGCTCCTCCGGGACATCGCCAACCAGCCAACCTTCCAACCAATCCCCCGCCCCCCCCCCACCAAAAAAAAAAAATTGTCCCCCCCCCTCCCAACAGCAATAATTTGAACTAGTTCCCCCTCACCCCCCCCCACCCAAAACAATCAAGCCCTCACGTAAAAAAAAACCAATGTACCCCCCCTATACCCCCCATATACCCCATAACGGACCCCCCCCCACACCATCGCCCATACTACCCCTCTTAAACCCCATATCCAAACCCCCGTCACCCACATATGGCCAGCGGCCTTTGCTGAACGGAGAACCAACAACATATAAAACAAGGCCATGGCCTAGATATTAAAAACACAATAAAAAAAAAACTTACTAAAATTTGATTTTATTTATTACCCTCTACGTAGACCTGCTGTTTCGCAAAACTGTCCCATATACTGCACAAACAGCCCGCTGCGAAAAACGGCGTTTGAAGTTTTGTCCCCCACATAAGGGCTACGTGTTAATATTTTCGATATAAATACTGGATTTATCCCACCTGATTTCCTAGCCCAACGTTACTGGAAGTTAATATGCTTTACTGAAAGAGCACCAATGATCGATTTTGAAAACCAAAAAGGACTGCATCAATACCTTCAACAACGCAGAACAGCCACTAGGGCCCAATTTAATGTGCGAACCAAGGGCAAGCCGCCCCTATTCCCCACATCACCCCCCCATACAAAGAAATAATCAAAAAGTGTTAAACTTGAACCCCAAAACCAGATACAAAAAAGGATAAACATGTTTAACCTCCATTCTCCTCCCACAACAAACTCATATAAGAACCAAAAGTGAACCCCCACCTACCACTAACCCCCCCCCGAACACACCAAACCGCTCCCAATCCCAATTGCTTCCAACATATCCAACCCCCCCCCACTCACCGCCCCTCAATCATTACCCCATCCTACCCTCATCTAATCCACACGCCAACCAACAGAACCTGCAAAACCCAAAATAAACCAAACCAAACCTCGAAATACCGGAAAACACAAAAATATCATCACAGAAACCCCCCAAAACGCAAAACTCACCTCCCAGCCCCCCCGCAAAAAAACCCAACCCACCCACCTCCAAACCCCTTCACAACGCCCGAAGGACCGCGACGCCCTCCCTGTCCCTCATACCCCAACCCATCACTCGCTATCTTAGCCACGCTATCGGTACACATGTTTTATAGCCCTGATTATGATTTCTGCCCACAAGGTCCATGTACATGCTACCCTTAACTTTCTACTCCCCCCTGCATTTGCCATTTCCAAGGCGTATCCCCCCCACAGTAGCCCGACGTCATGCCCCTACTTTACCCACACCCACCCCGCCTACTCGCTTTTACTCCTCACTCCACAAATAAAAAAAAAATTTTCCTCGATCTACTTGTAATGTAGTTCCCCCTCTCAGTACGCTTTATTGTCCTTCATAATAATCATAAGATCTACCCAAGCCTCTCTTAAACCAACCCAGACACGCCCCAAAACAACCCCCACCCCACCCACTCAGAAACCCTCCCCATTATCCCCCTCCCCAACCCCCCCCCACACACCCCTCATTCCCTCCCTACCCGGTCATAGCCGCTGTCAATACACATGTCCCCCAGCCAACACAATCCTCACCCCCCAAAACGAAACCTCCTCCTCTAGTACGTGTGTGCGCGCCATTAAGTAGCCTCACACCAACTTACGAGGAGCGCGCAACATCAAATTGCGAATACTAATGAATTTAATTATCATATAATAGCCCCCCGCACAAGCCCCAGGTTTCAACGTTTTAAAAAATCGACGACGACGTCTCTTGTGGTGAGTTAGTGTGTGCGGAAAGGGACGCACGTAATTATTAGAAATCACCATTCGGAGGAAACCTGTTTTTGTTATTTTTTTCTGTTTCTCTCCTGTTCTGTCTGAGCTTTTGAAGTTCGAATACTGATTTTTTTTTTGGGGACGCATTACGTCATTAGCAAAAATCTTGAGGAGCTTTTTTTCGGGAGGTTCAGGCGAGCAGTGTTGCCAAAATGGTTTTTGAGATTTTTAAAGAGAAAATTTGAAGAAATACGACTTACCGTCTCTTTCGGGTAGAACATCATTTCTTGTGCCATTTTGTTTGAATAACTTAGTTACACACTCGACGAAATAAATAGCGATAAATAAATAACTTAGTTTTTGTTTATAATTGCGCACTTTCGCTTGGGCATAAATTTGAATGCACTGCTGGGTTAACACTTTCAAACAGTTTCGTTTATCCTCTCCGGCTTGATTTCTTCATCGGCGCCGAGGTGTGTAATTTGCTCGTGTGCGATGTTTTTTTTTATTTTGCTTCTTTTAATTTCACTGACTTAATCGCTTCAACTTAAAAGTCTGTTTATTTTTCGTGCTTTCAACTCTGAACACACACGCGCCTTCTTTCTCTCTTTCTCTCACTGTGATGATAACACTTATCTGTTGTGAAGTAAACTCATCTCAGTTCTGAGTGGTGCCCGTGATTTGTGTTAGAATAAATAAATAAATAAAGTACTTTTGGCTCGGACTTTTCACAGCTCATTCACTATTTGAAACCAGCTCTTTTTCCACAATTCTTCAACTTATTCTTCCAAGTCCAAACTCTTCATCCAGTCAGCCAGCGTTGATTATCTCTTGACTTTGCAGGTTTTAATTTTATTCCCTCTGTCTTGCTTGAATCCTTAATCAGCCGCTAGTCTGTTGTCTGTTGCGCGAAAGTAGCAATAATCAATCCGCTCGGTTCAGCTTTCGACTCGTGAATAAACGCCGAGCTGATCGCGCAAAAGGCTCAAACCCGAACGCCGTCGACTTAAACGGCTTCGTGTTCGTGCAAGAGCTTCGCTTGCTCTCACACTTGTTTGCGGTTCGTTGCTTGTTTATGGCCGCCGCAGCAGCTATTTCGCCAAATCACCTCCAAACCCCCGCGTCAGCCCACAAATTGTGGAGGAGAGTCAAAACAAAACAAGTTTTTCCTTCCCCGCAAATCCCACGCAAACCAATACAGACACAAAAGTCACCATTTTGCTAGTATTGGTGATTGAGTCAGTGATGGTGGAGTCGCGTGGTCGTGGTTGATGGTCAGAGAGGCAGAAGGCAGAATGAGAGAGAAAGAGAGAGAGAGGGAGAGCAAATCGTAGTCACGTAACATTTTCGCCACTTCTGCTGCTCCACCTCTCCCAGCTCTTCCTTTGTCTCAAGTGGTTTGGCTCTCTTCAGGTGGTTTGGCCGATCGGATGATGGAGCGACCCAACGATGATCGCGCGAGCGGGTTAATCTTGTTGAGCGCCATGCTAATCAATTTTAAGTTTTGGGGTGGAATGATTTTCGGATAACATATTTTCACCTGAAAATCCTTTCCTTAGTTATCAATTTTTACAGTTATGTACACAGAAAAAAAACTCATGATAATATTACATCTGGGAAAGGGTACATCTGAGCAGTTCTCTCAGATTTCGGTCATTCGATTTTTTTGTATTTTTCAATCCGACTAAAACTTTTCTGGTGCCTTCCGTATGCCCAAAGATGCCATTTTGCATCATTAGTTTGTCCATTTATTTTTCCATACAAATTTGGCAGCTGTCCATAAAATAATGCCCATCATTTTCTAATGTCGATATCTCAGCAACTAATGATTTGATTTTCAATGTTAAAATATGAAACATTCGTGAAAAAACTAACATTTTGAATGGGCCAAACATTCAATATTACGTCCTTTTAAATTGCTAGTCTTGGCTTAAAATTTTTGAAAATATTTTTTTCGAAAAGATCGAACAATTTCACGAATTTTTCATATTTTACTATTAATTGCAGAGATATCGACATTAGAAAATGGTGGGTTGTTTGGATGAGACTTAGGAAACATCAATTTTCCTGTTTTTAAACCTTTGCATGGCAACATCTCAGCAACTAAGGGTCGTATCAACAAAGTTCAAAAATGCAAAATATAGAGAATTTTCTCAGTTTTTCAAAAATATTTTTTTCAAAGGTAGGCAAACATGTGCACAAATTAAAAAAAATGAAAAACTGCGACTATTTTCAAAAAAGTTACCTAAAAATGGCTTTAACTTGAAAACGGTGCACTTTATAAACATTTCACTGGAGTAATTTTTTATTACAAATTTGTTTTTTCATCGAAAAATGATGTTGAAAATTTGTTGCGACCAATATTTCGATTTTGTTTAAAACAATCAGTAACGATTCAAAAATACATAAATAACTCGGTCAAAGATTTTTTGCACAACCTGGAAATTTCTGAAAAGTTGGCATTTGATGTCCTCTAAAACATATCAAAAACATAGTGTTTTTTGCAAATCAAGTTCTACACCCAACCGGCGGTCGCATGATTTTGATGCATGGCAGCATGAAAGTATATCAGAATCTGCATGAAAACTGTCCTCATGCATTTTTTGCGATATAGTGGTATGACATTTTTGCCCGTTACCAAGAATTATCGACATTACCGACGGCAGATTGATTGTATTTCAGAAAAAAAACCTTAACAGAACGAGGATTGAACCATCAACTTCTAAGTTGCTGATCCGACACGCTACCACCGCGCCATGGACGCTTGATGAATGGTGAGGGACAGAGCACGAACATAATGTTCTCTCTAGATTGTTGCTCGGGGACGCGCCAGCATTCTATGTGTTGGTGAGAACTGCAGATCGCTGACGTGTTTACACGCGGGCAAAAATGATCTATGGGCTTGCTGCAAAAAATGTAATAAAATATAACATTTTCTGCAGCAAACTCACTGTTGCAGATTTTGAGATATATTTTTCGTTTGGGTGTAGTGACAAAAAGTTTAAATAAAAAATCACCCAATTTTTTATACCGTGTATCCTTTTTTTTTCAAGTACAGTCCGAATCCATACCAATCCTTCAAAAGATTCAGATTTTTGCATTTTTACACATCATTTTTGTATGGACAGCTGCCAAATTTGTATGGAAAATTATATGGACAAACTAATTATGTAAAATGGCTTCTTTGAGCATACCGAAGGCACCAGAAAAGTTTCAGCCGGATTAAAAAAAAACAAAAAATAAAATTGAAGAAAAAAGACCGATTTCGTAGAGAATTGTTCATCTTTTATGTCAAAAAAAAGTGTAATTTTACCTCTGAAAATGTGTAATTTTACCACTATTCTGGTGTAATGACGCTTTTTCAGTCTGAATTGAGATGAAATTACATCAAAAAAGAGGTAATATTCAAACTTCCAAATTTACACAATTTTTCGCTGTGAGAGAATAATATAGATCATCATAATACATTAATTTCAAGCTAACATTTTTAAATGTAGTTTGCTTGATCAATTTGCTGAACAGAAATATTTTACTTTATTATCCAAAATACTTTGAATTAATCGCTTTGGATAGTATCAGATTCCGATAAGGACATTGCAAATATTATTTCATTTTTGCGTCCCTCCCCCAATAACAATATCCATAAGAAATAAGGGGGCAAAACAAAATAACTGAAACTTCAATTTACATTGAAAAAAAGTTGGAACGTTGATTGTAAGCTATTCAGAATACATTATAGTTATTTATTTATTTTTTTATTAAATAAAGATTTTATTTTTTTTTTTAAAATTTTGGATTTTGGGGCCACAGATCGGTTGAAGAGGTACAAATTTTAAAAAAATATATTTCTACGATATTTTGCATAATTTATAGTACAGCCATTAGGGGTGACATCGGGTCTGGGGGATTTGATATGTTGTCCAACTAACTCTTATTTTTTCAAATTCAGATATTATATATGTCAACGTTCAAATATAATGTTTTTTTTTTTGGTAGACAGCTAGCCTTTTTGCTTTGGTATATTATGTTTTGATCAATCTAAATTTGTCTTGTCACATAAATAAAAATAAATAAATTTTAATATATAGTAAAAAAATAATCTTTTTCTCAGAACAGTAGCAACAATTTTATAAAAATGAAGAAAATGTGGCCCATAAAAATTTCACGGGTTGATGGAGTACCGATATTCTTACAATGAAAAATCTGAGAGTCACTTTAAAAAATAATTTTAGGTTTTTTTTGAATGAATTTATTTGATAATTGATGCAAACTGTAGAAAAAAACATAATGGTTTAAAATAAGATCTGGAAACCAGTTACATATTATAAAGTTTTCTCATCATTTATATATTCCTACAAAAAAAATGTTTCTTGAAAACACCGTTAACTGGGGCAAATCGGGAAACATGCGTGAAGTTTGTTTAGGTCTTGTTACTGAAAAATATATTATATATTTTTTTTATTGATTTCGGATAGAACAGATACAGAGCAACAGTTAGTTAGTTAGTTAGTTACTAAATAGTGCATCGTTTTCCAAATTTTAAGATTTTTAATGCTCTAAGAAATACTATCCCTATTAGAATTCAGCCTGTTGCTCCGATTCGCCCCAATTGACGGTACTTATTCATAAAAATATAAAAAATGCCCATTTCCAAGTTAAACTAATCATTAAATAGATTAGATAGTCAAAAGTTTGAATAGCCATCAAGTTAAAAAACAAGCAATAAGAAGATTTTAATCACAATTCTAGAGATTTCGTGCCCCGACCAACGAAGTCATTTGACGTCGGCTTAATTCACGCTGCCTGAACACCTGGATCGAACCCAGCCAGAAAGGTGAAAAAAGGGATTAAATCTGAAACAAACACTCACACTTTTGGCGCTCAACTCGGCCCGATTCGGCTCATTTCGCATTTTTCGCTCCCTCTCTCCCGCAAAGTGTCGAATTTCGAGACTTCGGGCCGAAACCAAAAAAAAATCGCCGACGAGAAATTGAACCATAAAAAAAACCAGTCGGTTTTATTGGCTGACCAGACGAGGACTGGTTTTTAAGTGTGTCTGCGTGTGCGATTATAATTCGGAGACGATTTGCCTTGTAAATTGTACTGTTGTTTTTTTAATAAAAGAAAGACAAAGTCTGCTCACACCAGAAAAAAAAAAGAAAAGAGACCAAGCTGAGGGTGTGCAAAACTTTCCGGCGAGAGAAAGGACGTCGGCTGTGGTTTTGCAAACGACCTTCGGATTGATTTCAATTGCATGATATTCTTTTTTTCTTGGAATGAAGGCAGACACTAGCAAAAGTAAAAGCTTTGACTGTTTTGTATTGCAAAACATTTCGGCATCGAATTTTAAATTTCATCAGTTTTACCAGCATGATTCATTTCACTTGGTGACAAAATTTGTGTCACAAATTGGTTGACTAAACTTTCAACTCTATCTTGATTTGAGCATGAGCATGAGCATGAGAGACCACCCATGGTTGTCCTTCTCCGTTGCTGAACAGAACCGTAATATCTTTTCAGCACTACTGATCATAGGCTTCGACTATCAAGTGGTATTTCCCTTATCAACAGCATGTATAAATGCGCTGAAAAGATAAAACACCATGATTTCCAAAACAAGATCAGTTGCGAATAGGTAACAGTCATTGGCCACCAACGGCGCCCGCCATGTCAGTTTGTAGATCTCGATTTTAAGGGACGGGAATGTTAGTTAGCGCAGGTTGCTACTAGGGCAGCTGATTTACTCTGTGCTTACACCCCACAAGCGCCAGGAACCTGAAAATTGGTTAGTAGGATAGGGTGTTTGGTCAGGATTCATCATAGAAGATGATGATGCGACCCAAAATCAAAGTGTTTGTTGAAAGGTATTATATTTTATTCTCAAGGCAAACAATCGGTTGCTGCGGATGAGACATTTCCCGTTTAACTGTTGTTAAATTTTAAATGAAATGGTTTAATCTTAGACAGCCGGCTGTGGAAAGATAAAACCAAATAATATTTATTTATAAAATGAGGTGTTAAACGCAATGCTGCAATGATAGCGTAGTCTGATTTTTAATTATATAATCATTTAGTTCATGAATTTGTTACGGAATAGACGCGACGAACTCAATCATCAAGTGCCTTCCGATCTTCTTTCTGTTAGCTAGATAAGGTATTGATTTTCGTTGCCTCTCGAGCTACGATGCTATGGAGAGGGCTTAACACACAAACAACCGACGTCGAGCCCTCCGAGCTACAGAGCTATGGGAAGGTCTTTTCAACACAAAAAAGACTTGCGCACCACACGACGTTCTTGATGAATCAAAATAATTTTGTTACGCGATAAACCTAACGAACTCGGATCGTTTTTATCGAAAACTATATCACAATTCACGATAAAAATGCGAAACAAAAGGCACACACAAAAAAAATCACTTTTCACTCCGAATATTTTTTACGACCACGCGCTCCCTTTGCCAATTATGCACTGATGACGCTGCATTTTCGGAGGGTAATCTAAACTTTCAACTCTATCTTGATTTGAGTAAAATCTACCATTATGAAATTGTCGCACAGAGTACATATTCACGCGACATATCACTTTGTAAATAATCAAATTAAAATGAATAGTGAAATACACACAGAAAAAAATCATGGTAATATTACATCTGGGAAGGGATACATCTTTTATGTCAGAAAAAATGTGTAATTTTACCTATGGAAATGTGTAATTTTACCACTTTTTCAGTCTAAATTGAGGTAAAATTACATCATAAAGGAGGTAATATTCAACCTTCCAAAATTACAGCTTCCAAATTAACATTATTTTTTACTGTGTAGTAGTTTATGTAAAAAGTTGCAAAAAGATGATTATTTGAGCACGAGTTGCTTACAACATTTTTTGAAATTCCGAAAAACGCTTTTTGAATAGAATAATTCAATATGCCTAAGTAAATTCAACGACAAAACAAAAAATAAATAAAAATGTAACTTTTCGATACAAGCGCTGAAACGTTTACTGAAAGGTAAAAACAAAATTTAAAAAAAAATCCATTCTGCTATTTTTGGTCAAGAAAAGTAGGCCGTTTCGTCGCTGAAGAATAACAGGAGAAGTAAGTAGTATCACGACGGAATCGCAAAAATTACTATTTTGTACCAGACCAAAAAAATTGGTAGTAGGCTATAATAGTGGCTAGAGTTATGGTCGCTCCCTTGCAAACTTTTAACTTCATTTAACCAAACATACAAAGTTATTTGGTATAAATATATGGATTTTACAAAATATAAATACTGTTTAGTTTAGCTTTGGTCAATTAAAGATTCATGTTGGCAAAATTGCTCTAAAATGTTCAAGACAAGTCACCTGTAATGGAACAATACAAAAACATGATGTTTTACTAGAAAAGTATTGATTTTCGTAGAGTGTCTCATTATTCCCCAGCTGTCTCATTGTTCCTGCCAAGTGCTTCTACAATGAGACAGTTGAGTAACTCTGGATGTAGAGGTCGGATCAATCCCATATTTTGGTCAATGCTAGAAAACACTGAAAGAAATAAAATACAATAAAAAGCTCAGTAAAACATGCTGATGTTAAAATTAGAAAAATCGTTGAAAGTTGAAAACCAAAAGTGTCTCATTGATGACTACCCTACCCTACATAGTCCTACATAGTCCCAAAATGTTCCCCAACTTTTTCCAGATGACAAATATTATGTCATACTGGTGATTGAGACAAATAATTCTAACTCATTTAAATTTGAGAAAAAAAAAACACTTATAAGGTTTACATAAGGTCCAATCTCATTACGTAATTTTCATCATGTTGAGCAGTAAAACAAGAGCATAGGTGGCCATGCTCTTGTTTTACTGCTCAACATGATGAAAATTACGTAATGAGATACGTATTATTTAATTTTCTTGAAAAGAAATGTGTTTTACGATACTGAAAAAATCATATTTTTCGCTTAAGTTTAGAATGGTGCTGGTGCCGGTACTGGAGACATATTTTTAAGAAAAAAAAAACTTTTTAGAAAAATTCCAAAATTTCTGAGTTTTTTTTCAAAAAAATTTTTGGCTCTAAAAATTCTCATAGAAAAGAGCAGCAAATTTCACAAATGTAGAATTTACAAATCAAGATTAGAGAGTAGAGTAGACCGGGGCAAGAGTGCGCATTGGATATTTAAATTTGACAATCAATTATTTCACCTATTTTTGTTTAGGGGGTTGTTTTTCAACCAAAACGAAACATTTCCATGATGATTAAAAAAAGGTTGATCAAATGGGTATTTTTGACAAGTAGTTCAAGGTTTCAAACATTTCCAATTATGAAAACAGTCATAATTAAGGTAATAAGTGAAGAACATTGATGTTTTTTGCATGAATGCAATTTTTTCATCGTTTTAATATGTTTTGTTATGAATCAATTAATTTTGGCAACATTTATTTTTTCTTTATAAAAAATCTTTTAATTTTGGTTAAGGTCGTAGTACAGTTTAAAGAAACGTATCAGTAGATACCTTTGCACAATTTTATTCGTAATTACCTCAGTTATTACGCTGAATAAATTTACTAACAAAAACGCAAAAAAAAAATATTTTGCCAGAAAAAATAGCATCCTTCAAAAATTTCCAAAAAAATCGCTCAAATGGCTCACCCATAGGCACAAATATTGGACATTTTCATTGCCATTAAGGCCAGAAAAGGCTGGTTGGTAATTGTGTAATTAGGAAGCCAAGAAAATCTGTGGAGGCAAATTCAAATTGAATCTATATTCATTGAAGTATTCTCTAAACGACTTGTTTAATAACGTGTTAATTGAATAAAGATGCTGAAAAGCAATCTCTCTATGAATGAACAAATCTCCAAACTCATCCATCACCTGTCACTTCACCGCTCAATTTCTGCGAACGCCAACAATAGAACTACAAAGTACTGCCATTTTAATCAATTAACCGCTAACATAATTGACTCGCTAATCTCACAAACTCCCGCACAGTCATTCCCACAGGATGCTGCTGCACCCCCACAGATTGTCATGCAAATTTCACGAGATCCTGCTCAATTAGAATAACATCCAATTTGCATTTTTTGCAATTCCCTCCATCACCAAGTCAATACATCACTAAATGTAGATCGAAACACCTCTGAACTGTCGATCCGGGGGGAATTCCAGCCTGACTTAAGCTTAAGGCACACACTTGTCGCGGCGCACACCTTGCCTCCCGGCTGTCGTCACTGATTAAATCACGATTATTGGCCACCGCAAGATAAAAATAGAACTTACTGCGGCGTGATGCCTCCACCTACGTAGTACCTCTCACTAGTGCGGAGGGGCAAATGCTAATCACAATCACGAACGTTTGTAAGTTTCACTCGACGACGCGTCAACGACGTTGGAACTTAATTAAAAATTCGCACAACTAAAAGCTCAGCACGATCTGACGGGGTTGGTTTTTTTCCTAGAAGTAACGATTTTTTGCACATCATTGGTCCTATTTATGGCTTCAAATGTTTTTAGTTTGGTGGTGTTGTGCAGCCGATGATGTCAACGGACCTTTGGAATCCAACAATGGTCATTGAAATCTGCACTGGTTCATTCTGGAACGGCGGTTGCTGACGTGACTTCCGCTGGACAGACACACCTGCTGTCTTCGTACGTCTAGGCATGAATTTTTGGGGGCCAATCCTTATCCTGGTGATTTATTGCCTGCCCCCGTGGCCAACAGCTGATAACATCTTAAGGGTTTGATGGTCATTATCGGTTGAACTACCCTAAACTATTTTTTAAATTTAAGATGCAAGTATCCTGAAGTTGTCGGAGAATTTTGAGAATATTTATTTTGAATTATTTTTTAAAATATTTAAAATCAAAATAAGTTGAAACTTTCAACCCATAAGGGACAACAATCGCCTACCCTACCCTAACTGGGCAAAAGCGCAAACATAGTCCACACCTGATAAGGTGACCAAAATAAACTCCGATTTCATTCATATTTGGCACATTCACAAAGTGGCCCTCACCCGCAAGTATGCGTGCCGAAAAGCGCCCCTTCCGTCTAATCACGATTGCACTCTTTGCGGGTTTTATCAATGAATTTATTGGAGGTGTGCTCGGCATTCATTCAGGTGCTGATAAGATTAGTTTTAGTTGTTTCTTTCTCTTTCCAACAGCTTGTTGAATTAACGGGCAAAAAGCGCGCGCTAATTTTACATCAGTGATGTATTCTTCTTGCTTTTTTTTCACTCTTTATTTTGAGCTACCGAGTGCAATTCCGGGAATCGAACCGTGGAAGGGTCACTTGAAGGACGGCTCGGTGCGTTAACCCTCGAGTGCCTTAAAATTTCTTAAAAGTTTTAGTTTTTCTTAATACTATTTTTTTCTTAAAAATATATAACTGTTTGGAAACTTCAAAAAATCATTGAAAAGATATTTTCCTTTAAATTAAAAAAAAATGGGACAACCAAAGGTTAAAGCACATACTTGAACTTTGGTGCTACTCTTGAATGGTTGAAATACTTTTTGACAAATGGAAATTTCCAACCAATTGTACTACAAAATTAGCACCGTTATCAAAACAGGATACCACACGCGGCAAGGAAACCATTTGGTTGCTATCGGAACGGTTTCCTGTGTAAAATTAAACCGACGTCAAAAAATGATACAGATTGACAAATCACACAAATCCGTAAACAAATTGTGTTTCTGCTTCATTCATAAATATTGTGCGCTTGACTCATCACATGAATGAACATCATTTCACCGGCAATCAGTCGAGATAACGTATCCGGGGTTTTTTTGGGTGGAGATTCTCAGATGAGCTATTTGCGTAGAAAGTTTAAAATTTATCTTATCAGGGTACCAAAATTGGGCAATTAATTTACGACGGTCTTGCAAATGAGACATAAGGTTATTTAAAACACCAACCAACGAAATTTCTGCACTCAACTCGAAAAGCAACATGAAATTTTGGGTTCCCAGAAACACGTTCACTTTGAATTTTTCAAAAAATATTTAGACAGAGCTAAACTGCCCATGTTCGCATAAATGTCCCATATGCAAAAATAGCAAGCTGAGAAAAACGCACTTGAAGTTTGTCCCACACCTAAGGCTAGGTGTTAAATTTTCGCGAAAAAACTGGATTTCCTCCTGATTTCTAGAACAAAGTACTGGATGTTATAGGCTTTTTCGAAAGAGCACACGATTTTGAACAAAAGTGCATCAATAACTCAAAAACGATGAAAATGCATATGGGACATTTATGCGAACAGGGGCAGTGAATAGGTTTTCTCCAAAATTTACGCTTCCCCTCAAGTTGAGCCTGCGCTGTATTTTTTGTTAATTTTTGTAGGTCAGTGTAATATTAACAATTTCAAACTACAGTTATTGATACTACGCTTCAACTGGAAATTGCAAAAAGTTACAGATATCTAAATTTTTATTTTTAGCATTATTTTTATCATTGTTTTTTGAAATATACAAGATTACGTTTAACAAAATGTTTTTATCAAGTTCCCATTTCAATTTTGTAAATCTTTATATTGAATGAATCAATGTTGTTTTATCTTGTTTTACAGTATTAAACTTTTTTTCATTTAAAAATTCGGTTTGATTAGATTCTTAAAATATTTGCTATAACCTAATTAAATATGTTGGATTATTTTTTTTGCAATTTCAATAATTTATCCACATTTTTAAAACGTAAAAAAGTTTTTTTTACTTTTTTCATGCAGAACTAACAACGATTGGATTTTATTCCATATTACAGGTTTCCAATAACTATACATCAAGTTTTACAACCTCACAAAAATGTTTTAGGGAAACAATTGGATAGAAAAATATTTAAAATGATTTATTGAATATAGTTATCGGACACATCCCCCACCTTGCTGCGTAACACCAAAACGTACGAAATAACTTAATGAATTAACAATTAAAAATATTTACCACTAAAAAACCACTGTCAAAATCACGTTGATTTTTTTTTTAATATTCAATCAATGTGACAGAATGAAACATAATCATAACTTAACGCTGGCCATAATTGTTAAAATTATGGTTCTATTTTTAAAAAAGTTTTCCATTTACTTTGTTGTTATTTTAAAATAGATCTTTTGGTTCAAAAAAATATTCTGAAAATATTTGTCAAATGCATTCAATATTTATTAGGATTTTTAATGTATTAAATAACCTTTCATTCTTAAATAGATTGAAATAGTGAAAGGAATCTTAAATTTAAAGTAAGTTACTAAAGAAGAATTTTAAATTACTATTTGAAAACAACCAATGCGCTTGGGTTTCCCATGTACATTAGGGTGCCCAGAATATGGGACTTTTTCTCAAAACCTCGCTCCACAAGCTGAATATTGTTCCTTGACCTATTCTAGGACTCTGGACCAAATATGAGCAAAATCGGTCATCATTTACCCATTGATACTCGGAGGTGAAGTTTGTATGGGAAAAATCGAAAAAATGTATGGAAAATCCAAGTTTCTTACGGTTTGGTCTGCAAGCTGCGCTACTTCCATCCGAATATTCCCAAAAGTGAGATTCTTAATGAAAATTTAATGCTCTACAACTTTGTAGAACATACCAAAGCTGTAAAACTCGATCCTGAAAAGTTATAAGCGATTTAAAAAAGTCATTTTTGTATGAAAAACATTTTTTTCACCAACTTTAGGCTCGGGTATCAATGGGTTAATCTCATCCAATGTCGCTCAAAATTTACACAGATGCTTAAAATTACCCAAAAAACCGTTTTCCGCTTGTGGAGCAGGGGGTCATTTTTTTCTGGGCACCCTAATGTACATAGAACCGATTTGAAAAATTAAGCGAGAATTGAGTAAATTTAACTTGAAAATTGTTCAAAATATTGCAAAATTATTCAAGAGTAAGAATTAATTTTCATACAAGTATGCATGGGATTCCCAACTTTAAAAAAAAATCTCAAATTCCGTTCTTTTGTTTTGCGAATTTTGGCCCAACTTTCCCGATTTACCGACATGACTTAAATTAATACATTTTCATTAAAATATAAAATTAGTTGATTATGACTTTGATTCTTCGTCTCAAAATAATGTTGAAATAGTAGTTTATGCAACAAGTTGCAAAAAGAGGATTTTTTCAGCACGAGTCGTACATTTATCCAACGAGGTTCACCGAGTTGGATAAATACGAAGAGTAGAACTTTTCAGCATTTGTTTTGAAATGTGTTTTTATTCGATTCTGTTATTTTTAGTAGATAAAAGTAGGCTGTTTCGTCACGTGACAGGAAAAGTAGGAAGTTTCAAGACGGAATTGCAAAAACAGCTTTACTTTATTTTGGAGGTTTTCGTAAAATATCGAATGGTTAAAAAAATTAAGAAATGTAAAATGAATTTCCACCTCTACTTGTGACATTTTCGACATATAAAAACAATCGAAATATGATTATTTTGCGCATGTTTGTTTTCAAGTAATAATTGAGAAAACGACTTTTTTCAAAACATGTGTTTTTTAGAATTTCTGCATTTTTTCATTATTTTGTCCATATTGATTTTTATGGACGAACTAATGATGCCAGATGACTTTTTGAACAAAAGGGATTATACTCAAATAGTATTTGCACGCATGAGCAATTCTCTCAGATTTAGGTCATTCGATTTTTTTTGTATTTTTTAATCCGGCTGAAACTTTAGTTTGTCCATATAATTTTCCATACAAATTTGGCAGTTGTCCATACAAAAATGATATATGAAAATTCAAAAATCTTTTGAAGGAATTTTTTGATCGATTTGGTGTCTTCGGCAAAGTTGTAGGTATGATGATATTTAATTTCACTTTTTGTCACAAAAACTTAATTTGCAAAATGACACTTTTTATACATGTTTTAGGGGACATAAAATGCCAACTATTCAGAAATTTTCAGGTTGTGCAAGAAACCTTTGACCAAATTATGAATCTTTGAATCTATAGGGGAGAGTGGGGAGACTTGATCCCCGGGGAGACTTGATCCCAAGCCTGTATCTCGTCAGCATGTGGGTAAAACAATTAGCTGTGTTCTAGAAAGTTGTGCGAAATTGACTAAAACTCATTGTAGAAAACAAAGAAAAAAATTAAAAAATGTTTAGATTGAGTTACACACATTTTTCTAAGAAGTGCTGCAAAAAACTTCCAAGAGATCTTTTTTCTTTGTTTTGATAACTATAGAAAACACTCAAAAATTATTCAAAAAAATATTTTTTATACATGAATTGTTTGATAAACATATCAACTCCAAAACCCTTACGCATTTGTCGTTAAATTTATCGTCATACTATTTTTACAATCAATTTTTCAAAAAAGTGCGTTTAGGGAGACTTGATCCTTGCATTTTTACAGTCACTGGAATCAGCCTCAAGATTAAATAATTGGGCTGGGGTTTTGTACATAGTTTCCTTTAGTATAATTGTACATAACTGACTGCAGATTGAACCATTTTTCAAAAGTTTTGTAAACAAAAATTACCAGCTTTTGTAAACATGCTCAATTTTGGTCTAAAAAATAAAATTTTATGTTTTGAAATATTTTGCATGCTAAACTTGTTATATTTTGAACACAAACGTACAGGTTTAATGTGAAATTGCTGTAACTTATAGAAAATTAAAAATTTGGATGAATAAGAAACATTTTGCTTAAGATTTCTTCAAAATGTTGAAAGGGGATCAAATTACCCCCAACATTTTGAAAATGCCGGTTTAAAATATTTTTTAAAAATGCTTGGCATGATTCGAAGAGTTTATCTGATGAAATACCCTTATCAGCCAAACATAGTTGAATGTTTAATCTTTCAATTCATGCAAAAAGATCATAGTTTTGTGAGAAATTGACAGAGTTATGTGCGATACAAAAAAAGGGGATCAAGTCTCCCCACTCTCCCCTACTGACTTTTTCGAAAATCGAAATAATGGTCGCAAACATTTTTCAACTTCATTTCGATGTAAAATCAAAATTTGCAATCAAAAAGTACCTAAGTGAAATTTTCATAAAGTGCACCGTTTTCAAGTTATTACAATTTTTAAGTAACTGTTTTGAAAATAGTCGCAATTTTCCTTTTTTTATAACTAGTGCACATGTTTAACCAGTTTTGAGAAAAAAATAAAAGCTGAGAATTTTTTTTTATATTTTGCTGTTTCGAACTTTGTTGAAACGAGCCTTAGTTGCTGAGATATTGCCATGCAAAGGCTTAAAAAGCAGGAAAATTGGTGTTTTCCAAGTCTCATCCAAACAACCCACCATTTTCTAACGTCGATATCTCAGAAACTAATGGTCCGATTTACAATGTTAAAATAATCGGCCAATGTTGAAAAAAATCCTATAAAATCGATGATTGAACATAATGATTTGTTTTACCTTCGTGTGAAAGCTTTTCTTGATATGTTTCAGTTGATGTATAGACCGACTGTATTTTTTAAAGTTTTACATCAAGTTTCTAAAGAAAGACATTGACCCTTGAAATTCACAAATTCGGAACACTTCACACTTTTTACGGTTCACACACTCAAGATGAGCTATGTTTGGTAAATGATTTATTGTCAAAATTGTTGTGTGAAAATATCAGTTAAATTCAGGTTTTACCCAATTGTGGTAGGCACACTAACATCCCACAATTGTGGAACATGAAATTTAGAGGCAGTGTTTTGCTGTTTTGAATAAAATAGTCTTGAAATGCAGTTTTTTTGAAAACAAAAAAAAAGTCCAACCAAAGACCCAAAACCAAGAGGGACGGCAGAAACGATGCATTTGTTATGATATTGCCAAATCATCTCAAAGTGATCCGTGTTGGTGGATGTTGCGAATATGTGGGATTGATTTTGAATTCCATTTTAAACCCTTTGTGCTCGCACAAAGCGTAATTGTGCTGGAAAAATCAGCTTTATCATTGTTAACAATAATATCAGAAATCTTAGCATAATTTTAGGACTCATTTCTCAGTTTATTTCGAACTCATTTGCAAATAGAAAATCATCAAAATGATAGTATTGAGATAATTGTGATTAGCATCAACTTTTTCCACTAAAACTGCTTAAAAGTTTAAAATTTCAAAGCTGCCCTAAACTTTTTAGGATACCAAATTTTCAATAATGAAAGGCTTCTTTCGTTTTTTTTTTTTTTAATAAAAGTGTTTATGAAAATTTACGAAAATGACTTTTTTTTGGACCATCCTAGCAGGGCATAGTTAACCTCAATGGCCAAAGTTTAAAAAAAAAACATGCGAGTTTATAATTTTTACCAAGGATCCCCAAGAATAACTGTTTTTTGGTTCGTGCTCTTTCAGATTGAATTGCTGATATGAGAAACTAAAATATGTTCAACAAGGTTTAGATACTTTGAATAATATTTGCAACAGCTTAATCATTTTTGTAAATCAATCTTACAATCCCAATGCATCGGTTTCATTAGTATTAGTAATTTATGAAGATCTTATCTTATCCCTTCAATGACCAATTAATCTATAGAATTTATTGCATTCCCTGATATCATTTCATTTTGCCCAACGGAAGGGCTGTGCTCAAAAACAACAAACAACAACTCTGATAAGCACGATCATAAAATTGGCATTTTTCTACACAGAAAAAAATCAATTCTCGAAACCGTGAAGTCAGTTCACGATTATGAGAACCACGAAGGAATATATTCACGTTTATGGTGCAAATGCACCATACTCATGAATAAATTCCTTCGTGGATCTCACATTCGTGAACTTAATTCACGATTACGGGAATTGATTTTTTTCTGTGTAGTGGGGTGATACAGACCACAGAATGAGCAAATTGATATCAAACTTTAGGTAGGTAAATTTGTTGAAATATTGACAAACACTTGTTCTTAATATCAAACTTTTGCTTTTGATAAAAAAAACCCGTTCTAAATGGCCAAAATATTCCACTACATGTTAAGCCCTCTTCTCGGTAAACGATTGCAATCTTATTTCAAGGAATACAGTTCAAAATTATCACTCGGCGCACTTCCCCGAACTCGATTGACATGCCGACTTCTGTCAGTGGACATGATTGCCAGATTTGATCTACACCGTTTTTTTTTTTTTTTGAAAATATACACCGTTGATATCTCATGCTTCCAGGAAAGTATCGCCAATAGCGATCAAGCACTCCGTTACATTTGCTTGACCTCCAAGTTTGCAAAAAGTCTTATCACTGCGCAAGATACGATCTACAACATTAGCAGAATTGTACAACCTTCCTGGAATATATCGCACCTCGACTCGCACTCCCTAGTCGCTATCGAATTGTTCGTACTTGTAGTTTGATCACTTCTGGGAACATTCGTTCAAATTAAGTTGTTCCCAAGTGTCGGGCAATGTGATCAATGTGTGTGCGGGCTAAAAATGGCATCAAATCAACAAGCAAACTGTTGTTTTCCAGCTTGACGTCATACAGAACAAGCCATAATTTAGCACTAGTTATGAAAATGCGTGAGAAGATGCACAGCAGTTGCACTGTTTGTTGATTTTTTATAAAGGCTTGTTCCACACGTTCTAAGTATATACGCAAGAGGCTTACTAAACGCTGCTACTTCAAGCTGCTGTTGTGCATCTTTAACGCGAAATGATTAATGACGTTTGTTCAGACGAATGCGTGCAAATGTTGCAGCAGAGAAAAAAAAGTGTGAAAACACATGCGAAATATGGCTTCCCACACTGTTGTTGGAGTTATGGAGCTAAGCTGGAGTCATTTATTGTCGAACATTTATCATTGTAGTGAGGCATGTAAAATTGATAATTCGATGCCTCCGAGCTATTGTGATCTAAACTTCATAAAAATCAAATTATTCGCACTACAGCATTGCCTTGGCGTTCTCGATTGCGAGATTCCTACTCGAAACTAGGTGTTCAAAGGCTTGATTGTTGAGGCAATTGCAAACCTATTTTTACACCTAAGCTTCCATCCACCCCGGGATTCGAACTGACGACCTTTGGATTGTTAGTCCGACTCGTACACCTGGATTGAGCTAACGACCTAACCCTCTAGGTTATACCGGGGCCAACATTTACTTCCCCATCCGACGGAAGGCGTGGTCAGACAAATCTCGTCTCAAAAAATGCCACCGTGACCGACTGGGATCAAACCCAAGCCGATTGATCTAAACTTGCTGGGATTCAAATTTATCTCAATAAGAGAGCACAGAGACAGCGAATTGTAAAGTGTCACTTCTAAATCTTACCAAAATTGAAGTATTTGGGTAATACTCCGTCAAAAATTCAGCTGTCTTGTGGTAGGGAATTCTTAAGTTTAAAAAAATTAAATAAAAAATTAGACACGTTTCAGCAAAACTGACATTTAAAAAAAAACTATACTTTCAAGTTCAGAGGATTTTTTCGTGGTTTTCAGTTAATAAACAATGTGTCGAAATATTGCAAAAAAAGCAACAAAGTAAAAATCAGTGTATTCGAAATCACCTTTTCACCACTTCTTAGAAAATTTCAGGAAAATGTAGGGGTTAAAAATTATAGAAAAAAGCTTTAAATTGGAAAAGTTGTAGATTATGATTAGAACTTTTCAAAAAAATAAGTGCACGAAAAAAATCGATTATTTTATTTAACTTTTTATACAGCTCAAAAGAGCCTAACCAAAAAAAATCTCCGATCGCTCTAAAAAAATTTCTGGGGGTTCCTTGGCCAAAGTAATTCGACCCGTATTTTTTTTTGTTTGGCCATTAGGGTGACCTACATCGTGCTAAAGGGGTTCGAAAAATTGCAATTTTCGTCATTTTGAGCATGAGCATGAGCATGAGCATGAGCATGGTTGACTGCCAATGAGCTGCTACTCCGTTATTGACAGATCAGCTGAAGTTAAACAATGAATCAAAAATGATCAGTGGGAGCCAACCATCCGTTCACTGTTTAACCTCTGAAGATCCCTACTTTATTAGTCAATACCGGCGCCCTCCCAAGAAGCCCGCAGTTCAACGAAAGGGAGGAATGTTAGTCCGATAGTTGAAGTTGCAGACTCATCAAGCACATAGTTTTTCGCTATATACTTGCTGATACCGCTTGAGACCGTTGAATCCACAGCATCTCCTTCAAGCATCACGTGATTGATTTTTTATTTGGGTTAGTAGGATAAGGTATTGGCTTTTCGATGCCTCCCGAGCTACGGCGCTATGGGGAGGACTTTTATAACAGACCCGTCGGCGTGCCTTCCGAGCAACGGTGCTATGGGAAGGTCTTTCTGGTTAGCACACAAAATCACTCACACACAGTTATTTTGCTCCACTATTAATTAATCCAAAATGTCAGTGCGTCTTTCGATCATTATATAGAAATGGCTTTTTCACCATAAAAAATAAAACCTGTGTGTGTGTGTGTGTGTGTGCAACCAACCAAACGGGACCACGCGGTCGCTTCTTACAAATTGAGTTGTTTCCATGTATTTATAGATCTTCATTCTATACATACAAATAACTCGCATAGGCATTTGGAAGGTGTTAGCTCTGCCGAGCTTCGGTGACCCATTTCTACGCTGGCTAGCCGCGCGCGAGGTCCCTCAGCTTTTATCGACAAGCCCCGCCCTGAAGAACGTTTGCACCAATCGGGTTCAAACGTTATTTAGAACTTCCGAACCCTTGTCAAATGGACAAGGACCCAGCGCGTATATAGTTTGATAGTAACAGTATTCCTAATTCCAGGCGTCGCTCACCAAGCCGTGATGGCCTAGTGGTTAGCATTTTTGCTTACCAATCCAAAGGACGGGGGTTCGAACCCCGACTCGGGCGACTTTGATTTTTCGTTCATGTTCAGTGTTTCAATATTAATATTTCCTATACTTTCTCGTTGGGAGCAGATGGGAATCGAACCCAGGACCATTCGCTTAGAAAGCGAACACCGTAACCAGTCAGCCACGGCCGCTCCTCTTCACCATAAAAAATAAAACCTTATTCAAAAAACTATACACAATTTACCCGACGCCGTGCCTTCCGATCAACGATGATATAGGAAGGGCTTTGAAAATCACAAAACAATTAATTAAGATCACCAAAAACAATCACAAAAAAACACCAATTACTCAACGAAAATTACGCTCAAGACACAAATAATTCAGTACGTCATGCTATTATTCGATTACCACAATCACTCACCCCAAACGAACAGCGACACAAAAGCACACAAAAAAATTAACCTGCATAATCACGACTTCGCGTCCCCCACCCGAACAACGACACAAAAGAGACGAAAAAACAGGACTGCGTGGCCACACAGGCACCCACTACTGATCAAAAATTGCAATTTTCGTCATTTTTCGCAAAAACCGCTTTTTCAAAAAATCATATCTCCGCGTCATTTCATCCGATTTAAGCTGTCTTAGACGCAAAAGAAAGGTGATTAGTTTTCGTAATTGAAATACGCAAATTTTGGTATCCAAACATTGCTGAAATTTAAGATTTATCGCAGTTTTAGTGAAAAAAGTTGTTTTTTTTTCTTGTTTTTGTCATTTTTCTGTTTTTGCGCGTGGCGCGTCGAAAAACTCAGTTATTATCTTTAAAAAATCATATCTCGGAAACGTACGGTTCGACATCGCCAATTTTTTAAATGATATAAGAAATTTTACGAGGAATCCGATAAAAATATTTTCAGACATAGGCTCTTTGGTTCACACACGGTCAAAACGCCATATTAAGTTTTCAAACGATTTTTTCGAATGATAAGCTAGATTTTTGGAACTTCTTACGATTTTTCCTTTTCTTTAACGTCTAAGGCAATTAAAAGCAGATGAAATTACGCGGATTTAGGATTTTTTGAAAAAGGGGTTTTTGCAAAAATGACGAAAAATTCCATTTTTCGAACGATTCTAGCACGATGTAGGTCACCCTAATGGCCAAACAAAAAAATACGGGTCAAATTATTTTGGCCAAGGAACCCCCAGAAAATTTTGACAACGATCTGAGAACTTTTTTTCGGTTTAGGCTCATTTGAAATGGAATTTCTGTATATCTAAGTGTTTTATTCCAAAAATATACATTTTATCATTTAGGATTTTTTGTATGTTTTAGGGGACTAAAAAAAAATCTTCTGCAATATAGTGCGTGATGGTGCAAAATTTAGATAAGGTGGTATGATTTTTTTCAAATCTTGAAAAAAATAATGTTTTTTTTTAAAGCAAAATTGATTTTGAAATAGAAGGGTACTTGACAATTGTTTTTGCATTTCAGAAAAACAACGCCGGAAAAAATATTTATGGAAAGCTGAGAAAATTTCCTAAATTTTCTTCTATGGAACTGTGATTTTCATCTGACGGTATCTCGTATCTCGATTTTCAATGCTAAAAAATTAATCTTTTTTGATATTTTCGGATCTTTCTCAAAATTTTAAAATCAGGCTTCACTTTTAAAAGGCTGTAGATAATTTTTCTAATTTCAAAGTTAAGACCAAATTATGAAACTTTAAAAATATTTTTATTGTTAATCAGTTGATATAACTTAAAAACGCTACATTTTATAAATAAAAATAAAGTTTAAAAATTTCAATTTTGCTTTAAATAATATTTTTATTTATTTGCGGCCAGGTTTGATGACATTTTCAAAAAAAAACAACTTTTAAAAAATTTCCACTTGTCTGATTTTACACCATGTGCGTGATGGCTTAGAAGATGTCTTTATTATTTAACTAAACATTTTGATAAAAAGTTAAATAAAAAAATCCGTCTACTTTTTTTCCAAAAAGTCCTGATTATAACCTACAACTTTGTCGAAGACACCAAATCAATCTGAATTCCCTTCTCAAGATACAGAATTTTATACATTTCCATATCCATTTGGTATTAAACTGTATGGAGACTTGTATGGAACAACTAATGATTGCTCCTTTTGACATAGAGAATACATACACAAAGTTTCATCCAAACAAAAAAATTGTAGAGTGTACTCAATTTGAAGATCTAGCTTATTTTCCACAAAAAAAAACAATTTTATGAAGAGTCTTAGTCTCTTTTTATTGATTTTCCTCAAATTGTATGTAGGGGAAATTCTCGTATCTTTGGCAGGTTAAGCTCTCGCTCCTAACTCCATCCAATTTACTGATTTTCACTATTTAAACAACTACTTTTGCAAAACTTTTGATAGAAACTTGCTTGCTCACTTCTTATTCAGCTATTTATCACTCAATTTCAGTTGAAAACGCTTTTAATTAGCTTTAATTGAATGTCAAAGTTCTGACCTGCCAGCATTAGAGGCACGCTGGAATTAAATGCTGTTCCCCTACTATCTGAAAAACAAAAGTTTAATTTAAAACACGAATGGCATTTTTAATACAAAAAAAAACTCCAAAGCACCCTATGGTTTCACACAGCCAAAAAGCTCATCAATATGCGATCGCGTGCTTGGAGCTTAAAGCTTATTTTGCGATTGCGTTACAGGCGTTAGTTGCTAAAAAGCTTTTGTTTTCCTACACGTTTGCAGCTTTTCAATGCTTCTGTTCAAGTTTGAATTGAGGAATCGCTCCGTTTGAGTTGAACTTAGTGTTTATTTAATGTAATTAAATAATAGTTAACATTTCGTTTTAACATAATTAAACAGATTAATTTTTTTTTTTCAAATGCCTGGGAAGAAATTTTAAAAAATAAATAAAAACTAATAGCAAATAATCATTAAAACCAATAAGTCACCAGTAGTCACGTGTGGGCTGGGCACACGCTCGATGTAATGACCTAATCCGAATGGAATTAATCGGTCCTCAGGTAGGCCGCCCCGACAAGGTGAGGTTCGAGGTTCTTGTGCTACTGTGTGTGCAACCGAGCGCGGAACAGAAGCGTAAATATGTTAATACAGATGTACGACACAGCGATACGCGTGGCTTGTCCCCTCTTGTGTTGACAATTGCGTTTGCGTGGGTTAGTTTTGTTTTTGTTTATCTAAAATTGTTTTGACGATAGCGCGTTGCGTTGGTAACATGGGTTAGCAAAACAAATGAATTTAAATGTGTAAGGGTCATTGTTGTGTGTTTCAGAAATAAGAAAGGGTTCTGGTATGAGTGAGTTATTCAAGTTCTTTGTGATTTTAAATAGGGATCAAACTATCAATCTCATGTTTTATTGATATTTCTGTTTATTTAAAAATGTATTATTGTAGCTTTTTTATGATTTTATTTGATGAATATTTCCATACAGAGCAGTTATCAAGTAACATTAGTAACATATTTGGAACATTGTGAAATTTGACTATTTGAAGCACAATAACATACACATTTTTAAACACAATGTATCCAAGGAGATGCATATTGATTTTTCATAAATTAAAACCAAAATGATTGAAATATTATTTGACATTTAAAACTTCAATATAAGATAGCAAATGGTAAAAATTTGCTTAAAAAATATATGCTTTCAATATTAGGTAAGCAAAAACATTGTCTCTTTTCGTTATTTATCCAATTTGTAAAGAAAATAGATTATCACAGGAATTTAATATTTATTTGAAGATTACATTAAAACGAACAAATCATTTTAATAAAGCGCAACTGAGAAATTTATTTTTTTCATTTCTGATATCAATCCCAAACCACTAAACACACCCGGTACGGTTGGCCTCCACCGTAGAAAATCAGCCCACCTTGCTCCACCAAAGTAGTAGTGACTGGTACCAGACGCGCTCTAGAGACCCGCTGACCAGTGGGGTTCTCACCTGCTTGATCGTCGCCCTAATACATGCAAATGATATCAAAAAACCACTTTAAAACACTCACTTTTACACTCAAGTGTGAAGATGTGTGCGCGCTAGACTGATTCAAATTTAGAATAGTTTGGCAAGAAATTTCCCTCTGTTTACAACAAGGTTTAGTTTTCCTAATCTTTGTTATGTTTCAAGATTTGTAGTATTCGTATTTTTTATTGTTTTAATATTTGTAATCAATTCATCAATTCAACTCTCCTATGCCCAGAGTTGTGTACTTAGCTCAAAACAGTTATTGGTAAAAATTGTGTATAACGCCAGAACAATTAAATTAATAGAAATTGAACTTTTTAAACGAGATTTGAAAATAATTAAAAACTGCTTTACCATTTCAATGAAGTAAAACTTTAAAATGTGATTTAGAATTTTTCCACCCAAGATGGCGTCAAAAATGGAGACGATGAAATTATTAAAAAAAAACATTTTTTTTATTTTGTGAGCAATCAACGATTTAATTTTGACTAAATGGGGTCGAACCCGATTTTTATTTAAATTAAAAATTATAAACTCGAAAAAAACAATTTTTGTTCTCGATTCGATCATCGCAACTCCCATAAAAACCTTTGGCTAGTTTAATTTTGGATAATTGAAACTTCAGATAATTACAACTGGACTTGAAAACCGTTTTCCGAAAAATGAAAACTTTGTAGTTTTTTATTTTAATTTTCTCAATATTTTTCACAAAATCAAGACTTCGGTACCAGATTTTGCACCATCCAAAACTACCGCGCAAAAAGGAAGTAGGTCGCGCAACAGGAAGGCCGTAAAAATGTTTTCTCGCGTCATTTTTGATAAAAAAATATTTTTCAGTAAAAATTGAAAAAAAATATCAAAATTCGTCGGTTAAGTTCTGTTCCGTGGTTCGCCGCGTACCGTTAATTCTACGAAGAAGAAGTGGAGTGTCCCCCACCAAATGGATTAGTGTTTCCAAAAGAAAAGATTTTTTGCGAAGAAAAATTCAACGGGTTCAAAGGGTGCAGTTGAAAAGGAAATGCTTGGTGTTTTACGAAGTGCCATTTGGATCTAAGAGACTTGGAAGTGTTCGAAGAGAGTCGTGACCTCTGGAAGTTTGAAAGGAGATGGCTATCGGTTAAGAGTCCGATGGCGATGGTGTTGGAGTCCCTGACGCAGTCGGAAGCTGTTAGACGGATTGACTGCAACGGAATAAGTTTGCGGATGTACAGCAGAATCCCGGTGAGGAAGTTCCATTTTTCTTATTTAACATATTTTATATTTTTTTCATATTAGTCAAGGCATCGACATCTTTTTTTATTTTGTCAAAGTTAAAAATTTCATGACATTCTTGACTTTTTTAAAATCCACACTGTTTTGATGGATTTTTGTTCAATAAAATTTTTCTGTACTGTGCAAAAATTTCACATGATATATTTTTTCAAATTTAATATAAAATTATTAATTTGGTTTCTGCTGCTTGGAATTTGTATGATGAAATATTATGACCGTGTTTATTTATATTTTGTTACGGTGCCTGAAAATCAAAACAACTTTTATCCAGAGTTAAAATGTTCAGAATTAAAAAAAAAATTCAAATCAATGGGACTTTGAATAATTTATTATCGCCGTTTTGATTAATTTGTTAATTCAAATTTTAAAAAGGAAGTATGGGTGATAAAGGGGTTGTTACAAACATTTCAAATGATTGAAGTAATGAGTTGAATATTTTTCTATATTGATGTTTTTATGAGGTTATGGAGCTCAATTTCTACTCCATCGGTTCTCTCATTTTTCCATTCATTTGAAGTCAAACAAAATCAAATCATTTGAAGTATTGAAAGGTATTAGAAGTATTGAAAGTATTTAAAGTTTTTAAAATATTAAACAAAAATTTAGTATTTAATTTATCTGAAATTTTTCAAGTACTTAAAATATTTATTGTCTCTTAAGTCTTAGTATTTAAAGTTTTCAAAGTAAATAGTGTATTTAACGTTTTTAAGTATTTAAAGTAATCAAAGTATTTTCATGGAGTATTGAAAGTATTCAAAGAAATTCAAGTATTCTGAGTATTCAAAGTAAAAATATGTATCCAAATTTAATACCAATTCAAAGTATTCAATGTATTTATTGTATTTAAAGTTTTTAAAGTATTTCAAGTATTTAAAGAAATTTAAGTTTTAAAAGTATTTAAAGTTATTAATGTATTTAAAGTTTTCTAAATATTTATATTTTTTAAAGTATTTAAAGTTTTTAATATATTTCAAGTATTTCTAAAATTCAAATGGAATTTTCAAAGTATCTAATTTTTTTAAAGTATTTAACCCTTTCAGGCCTGAATTTTCAAAAAATATTTTTTTGGTCAATGATGGGAAAATGATTCTTATGACCATACGAAAATTATAGGCTAGTTTTGGAAATTTTGATATTTGGGTCATATATGACCCATCAGGCTCGAAAGGGTTAAAGTATTTAAAATTTTTAAAGTTTTAAAGTTTTTGAAAGGAATTTAATGTAATGTATTTAAAGATTTTAAAGTATTTATTGTTTTTAAAATGATTTAATTTTTAAAGCATTTAAAGTTTTGAATGTATTTCAGGTATTTCAAATATTCAAATAAAGTTTTCAAAGTATTTAATGTTTTTTTGAGTATTTCAAGTATTTAAAGTATTAAGAGTATTTGAAGTATTTAATGTATTGAACGTATTAATAGTATTTATGGTTGTTAAAGTATTTAAAGTATTTAAAGTGTTTAACTTGTGGAAGGACACAAAGCTCTATTTGCTCTCCATCTGCATTGACTATTTCTTATTCCTGATATTCTATTCTTCTTTTGCTTTCCCTACCATCTGTCTCTTTTATGTCCTTGTGAGGGGATCATCGATCCATCCGCATTGACATACTATTTTTTCATTTTTCTTCTTATCTTTCTTTACATTTTTCATTGCTTTTTCACACTTACTACCAGTCTTTGTGAGGGGATACTGAGCTCGATTTGCTCTCCATCCGCATTGACCTTTTCTCAACTATATTTTATATTTTAAATAGTTTATTAATTATATAATTCTAAAGGATTGTCTAATTACTAGATCTATTGACCTCTGTCAGTCTCCAGCTGTCTACCGCGCCCTTTTAGGCCCCCAACAGGGTGCGAGCCCTGTTTTTCAGCATTGTCAGACTTTTTTCGGAGTTATCGGAGGTTACTGTCGGAAGGAGATTCTCTCCCCCTGAGGACACCGTGAGTGATTTTGCTTGTTCGCGTCCAACCATCCCCTTTTGGCCCTTCATACGGCAGTAATTTGAAGATGCTCCCTTTAAGTCTGAGCCACTGTAATTCTAGGCAACCGCTACATAGGTCATCCTTGTGGCCCTGTTGGTTAACACATCAAATCAAATCAAATCAAATCCAAAACTACCGCGCAAAAAAACTGGGCAAAACCCTAAAACATACTAAAAGGATGTTAAATCAAAAAACTAACTTAATCCACCTATGTGGTTGGAGCCTTCCTCACAACAATGGCTGTACACAAGTTTCATCAATTTTTTAGATCCGGCTTCCAAAAAGTACATCAATATCACATAAGTGGCCATATCTCGAGACAGGGCTGCCAGATCTTCAATGTTTTAGACTCGTTGGAAAGGTCTTTAAATAACCTAACCAACAATGGGTCGGATGGAGGTTCCGGACATAGTTTACATACATTTAAGTGAATCCGGCTTCAAAAAAGTACATCAATATCACTTAAGTGGCCATATCTCGAGACAGGGTTGCCAGATCTTCAATGTTTTGGACTCATTGGAAAGTTCTTTTGATAAGTTAACCAACAATAGGTCGGATGGTGGATCCGGACATAGTTTACATACATTTAAGTGAGATCCGGCTTCAAAAAAGTACATCAATATCACTTAAGGGGCCATATCTCGAGACAGGGTTGCCAGATCTTCAATGTTTTAGACTCGTTGGAAAGGTCTTTTGATAATCTAACCAACGTTGGGTCGGATGATGGACTCGGACATAGTTTACATACATTTAAGTGAGATCCGGCTTCAAAAAAGTACATCAATATCACTTAAGTGGCCATATCTCGAGACAGGGTTGCCAGATCTTCAATGTTTTGGACTCGTTGGAAAGGTCTTTTGATAACCTAACCAACGATGGGTCGGATGATAGACCCGGACATAGTTTACATACAGTTAAGTGAGATCCAAATATATGTGAAAACACATTTTTATACATAACTTTTGAACTACTTATCGAAACTTCAATCTGTATAAAACTCGATCTATGGGACCCTAAACCAAGTCGAATGCAACAAGTTTGGGTCAAATCGGTTCAGCCAGTGCCGAGAAACATGAGCTAGTTTGTTGGTCACATACATACATACACACACACATACACACACACATACACACACACACATACACACACATACACACACACATACACACAGACATTTGTTCAGTTTTCGATTCTGAGTCGATATGTATACATGAAGGTGGGTCTACGACGTTTTTATACGAAGTTCATTTTTAGAGCAGGATTATAGCCTTACCTCAGTGAGGAAGGCAAAAGATTTAAAATAAAAAAAAACATTTATCTTTCGATTTTTCAAAATATTTAATTTTTCAAATCGAAAAACTGCAAATATTTTGCTGAAATCAAACAAAGTATGGGTGAACCATGGGGTGGTATGGTATGTATGGCATAGGAAAGGCCTCCACAAATTTTGAGCCAAATAAAAACAAATAAAATCAATTTCCGATTTTGGTAGAAATCGCTCAACTTTCAAATTAAATCGACAATGTATCTTCTAGATAACGTCAAAAGGCTTTCAAGTCTTCGTCAAATCAATAACCCAGTTGAACCAACCTAATGCACCAACACAACCATATTCGCATTAAAAGCGTCAGCGCGTTCGCGTGTGGTGAGCGTCGCGACGCAACCGCAGCCAACCCAACACTGTTTTTTGCCGACGACGACGCCGCCGCCGTCACTCTCCGCTTGCTTCGTTGCTTCGTTCAGTCGATCTTGAGCCGTGTTTGTGGATAGTCGAAAGTCGTCAAGTCGCGCGCGCGTTACCTTTCGCGCGTTGGTATAGGTGTTGAGTCGCGTTCTTGGAGCCCCCCAGCAAACGAAGGGAGCGCGTTTTGTTTTTCGCGTTCTGTGTTGATTCCCAAGGGAGCAAAAAAAGGTGTGTGTTCTTTGTGAGTCAGTTTTCTCGCTTTTGGCGTTGTTTTCGGCTGGGGAAGAAAAGCGAAAGGAAGTTGCTCCAAATTGGAGCCCCCCAAAAAAAGCTGAATGGTTTCGTGTAAATCGTCGATCGTCTCGTCTCGGTAGTTGTGCTGTCACGCCTCGGACTTGGCTTCTGGAACAAACAACCAAAAAAAAAACACGGTGTAAATATTAAAATCGAATCGCCACCGCGCTCGCACACACAAACAGTCAGTTTGCGACTCTATTGTGTAACACTCATCCATCGCCGCAGACAGTCATCGTCGTCGTCGCAGAGTCTTTTATTATTTACTTCATCACGCCGTCGGTTAGTCTGGCGGAGGGCTTTCCTTTATTTGGCGTTTTTCGGGCGATCATCAATACACCTTTTGATGAGTTGTTTTGAACAAAAGCAAATTTGTTGAAATTTACTTGGCGTATTTGTGTGAATGTGCGTAAAAACCGATCGTTGTTGGGGCTTGTTCGTATCGTACCGTGAAACACAGTCCAAATTGGTTGAAGGTTGCATTTGATTCAGTTGTAGTGATGGCGGTGGCGGTGGATACTAAAACTTTGGACAATCTAAATTTAGAAACACTCTATTGCAAAAACAAGTTGAGGTACAATCAATCAGCAAATTTTGGAGAAGCACATGCTTCAGTCAAATCATAACAAAAAAAATAAAAATATTTGCGTCGGCTTAACTACAATTTCAAGTATTTTTCAAAGTAGTGACAAATGCATTCTTAAAGCTCATCTCTCTATTTTTTTTTAAATGAGATGAAGCTTTTCAACTCTATTTTTTATTCATAATACCCTGGGTGCTGAATAGTGGTTCGCAAAACGGCCTCAATTTTGAACTGTCAAAGTGACACCAATTTACTGTTCGCCAAAAGTAGAGAGTATTGTTATCGATCATTAAAAACTGTCTTCTTTTTTTTGAAGAATTAAAACTGTTTGGCTTTTGAGGACCAAGAAAACTTAAGGAAGATGAAGATTTGTTTATAATTACGAATGTAAGTTGTTTATTGAGTCGATGCGGTTGTATTCATCCAGATGCTGTCTTTATTGTTTGATTCCGTTTGAAAACATAATGGTTTAGTGAAAATCTTCTCTGCTTGTTGGATCAGCTTCGCTAGAATCAGCGATGTTTTTTCACTGGACCAGGAAGAGCTGCAGGATTCCAGAATCAGTCAAGGAATTTATCTGCAACATCGCAGAATGACACTCGCGCCGCAGTTCTTCGTCGCCCGTAAAATAAATCTGTTCTAACCGATCGAAACTTCAAAATACAAACAATTTTCCAGCAAAAAATGTCAAAAACTAGATAAAATAAAAAAAACTATGATTATAAAACTGCTCATTTAAATATCAGTAAGAAAAAAGTAATGCTTGTGCTTGAACAGCCTCCTTTTTTGTAGATGTAAACAAAGTGGGATCATTCGACAATTACGTTACGCATTGCTTCATCAAAAAGAGACACTTTTTTGCCTTAACTAAAAAAACAAAAACCTTCAGTGGGGGTGATATTCGGTCTGGTGTGTTAAATTCTACCATAGTGGATTTTTACGGATTCGGCAATTTCTCAAGTTCTTTTCTATGAAACTTTTTTTTTTTTAAGTGTGGTGTAGGATGCCATCTTACGAAAACTTACTGAAAAAATCCCATTTCTAGAACAAATCCTGACATTTCGGCAGCTGTCTAAACTTGACTTACGTTTCGGTCATTTCTTTTTTAATTGCTCGGATGGTTTCTAAATGTGCATGTCAATACGATTCCCTCGAGACACCGTTAAATGACTTGTTTTGACCATATCAGCATCATTTGGGATTGGGTCAAGTTTAATTTAATTCATCAAATTCCACTATATTTTGAAAAAAGTTTTGAAAAAGTTTTTCAATATCATTTAAGTTATTTTTTTATTCAGATATTACGAGCGATGTAACGTTTTTTGACCCACAGTCACCCCCACTGACGGTAAATAAAAAGTAGCATGATTTGATTGAAAACCTTTAAATTCTAACACAATTTTTGTGAAAGCTCCTAATTTTGTTTATTTTGAAATTCTTTAACACTTTTGACGTCTGATTAAAGTTTTTGCACCAAAAATTACAAAATTTAATAATTATAATACATGGCTCTATTGAACCTTGAGTTGAAAATACAAAACGATTTTTTTTTTAAATTTCGTATCATAGTCAAAAAATTGTTTTTAAATGCATTGTAGTGTTACTTACAAGAAGGTATTTACAGTGACATTTTTTTATTTTGTTCAAACTTTTTTTAATTCCAGAACTTTTGTTGTTACTTGTTCAATTATGCTTAAACGAGTATCAAGCAAAGAAATGCTTTTCAAATTGTTTTTAGTTCATTGCAAATCTAATTCCATTAAAGTTTGGAGTGTCGACAAAAATCCTCGAAAAAATCAAACCAAATTCTTGAACTAACTAACTGTTTAGAATTACAAATAATAAAATTATAACAACTTATAACACATTTGATATTTTTAACAGACCATCACAATGAATCAATGTCAAATCCTAACAATAGAATGTAAACTAATTGAAATCAGTTATCCAAAGGTTATCCCTCAATATTAGTATAATTAGATATATTATTTCGAATTCATGCAATTAAAGAAAACAATGTCGATTAATTTACATAATTTCCCAGATATTTTTAAACAACTTGGGAATAACGTTAAATCAAATTAAAAAAGCCAATCAAAATTGTTTTAAATTTATTTTCTAACTTTACCCCGTGGTTTAATTTTACTTTTACATATGCTTTTTTCAGATTGTTTAAATTATCAATGCATAGTTGTTGCCACCACTCAATTTAGTCACATGAAAAATCAGAATAAAACTTTTCATTTCGAGCAACAAGGGAAATTGCTTTTTAGAAGTTTTTTTATGAAATGTTACTAAAATTAAAATTCATATATGATCACCTAATGTTATTGAATTCCACTACGGTTAGTGAATTTTCACGATTTTGAAATTTTATGTTTTCTGATTTTAATGCACTAGATTCATCTTATTTTCAATTGTTATAAATGTCAATTTAATAAGCATTCAAGTGAAAACAGACACGAATGAGACTCATTTTTATATGAAAGTGGTAATTTTTAAAATTAAAACAAGCATAAAAAAGTGAGCATATGCCCATATATTTATGTTTCAGATAATATTAAATTTTTCAACGGTTTCGCAATTTCTGTTAAATGTCAGTTTTAAAACTCTTAAACTTATGTTTTAATCATCTGATTGAACAATTATTGATCTAGTGCGACAAAAAAACATATCAAATAAAAAAAATCTATTGATATCACGGTCAAAATTTGTAAAATCAATGAAAATTTTATAGAGTACAAAAAATTATTGGTAAATTTATATTAAATTATTGTGAATTTGAGTGTTTTGAAATAATCGTCGGACCCTTATGGTCTACGTGGAGTTTACTTTTTATAGCTTTAAAAATGATTAAGCCTTACTCAAATTCTTAGTGATAAATTGCACTAGTTCAAAGAAATATCATGGAATACAACCTTTGAATTTTCTGTTATTAATATATTGCAACAAAGTGCAAATTGTTCACAAAATGATCGCCACGATCGCCTGTGTCTATTCATAAACAGAAAACTAGCAATTTTCAATCGTTTCCCTCCTGCTGCATCTTTTAGTAATTGTAGTAATTTTAGTAATAGTGGTAGTAATCGCCGACAATTACCGATCTGCGCAGTTTTTTATTGCAATTCGAGTGTGTGTGATTGAAAATTCCTTGTCGCGCGTGGGTGTGTGTGTGTGTTTGTTTGTTGTTCAAGCCAAGTTTCAGCCCCAGTCAGTGCGACGACGACGAAGGGAGAAAAGATTTGAACGACCGAAGCGAAAGGATCGCCGTGACACCAACGCACCCCAACGAGTGTTGTTAAAAGTATTAACGTGTTTCTGTGTATTTGTTTTGCTAGTGTGTGCAGAATTGTAGCCGTTCGTCGTCGTCGTGAAGGTTGTTGCTGGTTGAAGGAGCTCGCTCGATTCTAGGGCAGTGTCGACGACTTGCTGAAGCTTGGAAAAGGTTGCCGCTGTGAGCGCGGTTGTTGTGGTGGACAAAACGGAAGTTTTTTTTCGACTTCCCAAAAACAGGTTAGTAAATGTGGTGGGCAGCAGCTGCCAGTTCGAAGGGGGGTTGAAATGGGGTTCATTTTAGTTGGTTATTCAATATCTGGGAGTAAATGATATTTGAATTCAATGCAAGATACCAACAAAAATGTTAAAGGTTGAAACTTATCCAATGAAACTGTTACACACACATTCTTGAACTACCATTAAGTCAAAGTGAATGATCCAACCTCCCTTTAATAGATATTTTGTTTTGGCCATTCGAATTGGGGGGGGGGGGAGAGATTTCAAAAAAAATCCTGACTGACACAAAATATGTCACCATTTTTAGATGTGATACACATAATACACATTTTTTTACTGTCTATACTTAAAAGCACAATGCTCCAACGAAAAATTGATATTCCAATAACGTCTGAATTAAAATTGTAAATGCAAGGTATTGAATCAATTTATCGCAATCCTGTGATTAAAAAAGTTCAAAATAATTTCAAAAGTTTGAAAAAAAATCTATTTTTTTCTACATGCAAAAAGAAACCATATTTTTTTCCAAAAATTCCATGCAATTTTAAGGACTGGTCAAAATGGGCTTGTGGATACTTGAAAATCTGTATCTTGAGAAGGGATTTTCTGATCGAAACGGTAGCTTCAGCACAGTTAAAATAAATTAATGAAACATAAAAAAAACATATATTTTAATCTTCGAAAAAAAAAACTATACAAGGGGCCTGAAATGATTTTTTTTGCAATTCCGTCGTGAAACTACTTACTTTTCCTGTCATTCTTGAACGACGAAATAGCCTACTTTTCTGTACCAAAAATAACAGAATCGAATAGCAACACTTTTCAAAATAAATGCTGAAAAGTAACGCTTTTCAGCACTCAAATGGGTGCTGAAAAGTTGAACTTTTCAGCACTTGTTTCGAAAAGTAACACTTTTCAACATTTTTTTGATTTAAACGATTTATTGACAAAATACATGAAAATTTGACATAAAATTTCACTCAGTTTGTGTTTTTTGGAATTGCAAAAAATGTTGTATGGAACTCGTTGCAAAACTTGATTTTTTCAGCACTCTTCGTATTTATCCAACTCGGTGAACCTCGTTGGATAAATGTACGACTCGTGCTGAAAAAATCCTCTTTTTGCAACTTGTTGCATAAACTACTATTATGGGCTACAGTTAAGGATAGTGCTGGGAACGGTGTTATGATATTTTGAAAAAAAAAATGAGAGTTTTGGAAAAAATATTGTCGAAAAAAAAATCAAAAATCATGATTCGATGTAATTTTTTTTTCCAACTTGAAAATACTTCACGAAGGAAAAGCACCCGTGCAAATAATATTTTTGAAAATTTAAGAAATTTTTTCTGAAATTTCCCTTTTTTGACTTTGTAGATCGGACTGCTATTCGCTGAAATTCAGCCATTTAAAGTTGAGAATGTGTGAAAAATTAGTTTTATTAGGTACAGATTTTAAATTATTCTCATACCCCTTTTGTATGACCAACTCTCAAAATTGTAAGGAAAACTTAAGGCACAAACAACTTTTCAAAACCTTTTTCAAGATTTTGATATATTTACATATTTGATGGAGAATTGTGTTCAATCACAAATCATACTACAAGAATGCTTTTGACTGAAGTAATATGATGGCAGAAAATGTGATTAAATTTTCCCAAAAACTTATGAAAATAAAAAAAATAGCAACGAATCATTTGAAAATATAATTAAATTTGATATGTTAAATTCAAAAACCCGTAAGAAACAAGACATTCATTTTTAAAAATACCTGAAAAAAGGTTTATATCAAATAATTTAAGATGTTAGGATGAATAAGGCTTCTGCAAATATTTTTCAAAGTTTTTGTCCCTCGGCTCTGGCCGGGGTCGAGAAGAAAGGGGGGGAGGGCAAAATTTACTGAAATTTTCGAAATAAATATTTTTGAATGCATGTGATTAAGTTTGAGTGGCTTTAGAGGGTGACGATTCTCGAGATTTTCAATTTCCCGGGAATCGAGAGTAGAGTTTGGACATTTCCCGGGAATTCCCGGGACCCGGGATTTTTTTTTTTACTATGCCAATAGTGCCAAAAATTCAAAATGAAAAGTAATAAATTTGTTTGTTTTCAATGAATTCAATTACAATTAGTTCATACTAATTCTATAAAACGTTAATTTAAGTAGCATCATTATTTTGAGGAACTTTATAAAACCTTTTGATTTTTTTTCTGTATCTGCAAATAAAAAATCGTTTCTTGAGCATTTTAAGGCTCGAAATTGTAGTTTAAAATATTTACGAATCTTAATTCGCACTAATGATTTTTCAAAATTTGCACAAACTTGTTAGGCCGATGCAAATATTTAAAAAAAATATAAACATTTAAATAACAAGCCATAGTCTTCACATTTAAATGAAAAAAGTGTTTTAAAATGCATTTTACACTAGTTCAGTCGTTTTGCAATCATTAGCTTTCAAAAAATCTAAGATCTGACAAAAACAAAAATTGTATCGAAAAAAAAGATTTTGCATCGAAAATTTTCATAAAATCTTAAGATTTTTTAATAAACCCAAACATGCTAAAAATGATTTTAAACGCAGAAGAATGTATTTTAATTTGATTTCAGCTAGTTGCACTTGAATTTTCATTGAAAGTTTGAAGTTTATTGTAAAAATATTTTTTGCCCCCTGATTTTTCGGGCCAATTTTGAAGGGGGGGAGGGGGGGAGGTGACAAAAACTTTTAAAAATATTTGTACCAGCCTTATTAGATTTTTGTAAAAAAAATAACAGCTTATATTTCATTTCCCAGTATCGGGAATTCAGCAATATGATAACAGCGACTCAAAACAACTAATTAAACTGTTTTTTTTGTAATTTTTAAGGTTAACCGAAATATTTATTGAAGAAATATTTCTATTATCAGTAAAACCCAAATATTCACACAAAAAATAGATTATGAGGATTGATATTCTCGAGAGATGATATGGAAATCGAAGTTAACTTGAAAAAGCTTGTCCCTCTTAGAAATAACTTTATAAAATAATATTAATATTTTTAAGGTAAATAATATTTTAAAGGTAAATTTTGGGCTCTACATTTTTTTGGTTTCTCTCAATAATAGTTATTGGAATTTTTGACAAGTTAAAAATTTACACTTTCTGTATAAGAAGATTAGAGAAGCATTGGTTTATTCGAACTTGAACATCAAACATTGAACATTCAATGTTCTAAACTATTTTGAATTTTTCAAATGTTTTCTGATTAGTTTATATAATTTTGCTTCGATGTTTATATGTTTAAAATTTCCCGGGAGTCTCGACCGAATTTCCCGGGAATCGAGAGGTCCAAAAATGGTCGATTTCCCGGGAAATTTTTCCCGAGAATTCCCGCTCGTCACCCTCTAAGTGGATTGAACACTAGTAAAAAAATCCGAAATCATCATTGTGAAAACTTGTGATGTATGCAAGCAATCTCTTTATGTACGTTTTTTTGTCTGCACTATTACTTTGTAGAATATTGTTACACTCAAAAAAACTCGACAAAATAGCAGAAAAAACACATCATTTTAAAATTTATTGTTTTGTTTTAAATAAAAAAAAACTTCTGTGGGTTGTTGCAGTTTCGAAGAGTTACACTTAAGCCGATGCAAATATAAAAAAATACAGGCATGACAATTATTTCAATATACCGACTTTGATAGGATTTCAATTTATTTTTAGAACATTTTCCATCAGGTAAGGTTTTTCTCAAGATTATTATTTTTAAAACATGTACTGGGGTAGACCACACAAAGTCAATGCACTATTTCGGAAAAAAAAGTTTTTTCAATAATGTTTAGAAAAATAGTTACGTTAAAAATTCTTAGTTTTAATTCCGGGGTGACTTTGATAGTCATAGTTTTTCTTGTTATTATCATATTTAAGATGTTCAAACTTTATTTGTACGCTAAATGTACCATTACTAAAGTAGCTGATATAGTTTTTAAGAAAAAAAATCAATGTTTACATTTAGTTAACTAAGTGTATAAGCTTTTTAGCAAAATACATATAAAATTTAGATAAAATTTTTAAAAAGTCGAATTTTGCCTGAAATTTACTAAAACTAGTTCTGTTTGTAAAATTATCGATTTATATTGCATTTTATACTGAATTCGAAGCACGAATCACAAGTTTTCACATTTTACATGAAATTTGTTCAACTGAAATTGCCTATAAATTTGGAGATTTTTTTTAATTGGGTTTCAAAAACACATATTATATATTATTTACAAACTTTTTTAACCTTCTTCTAGTGGAAAATTGTCCAAAGAATCCGAAAATGCATTCCGTTTTCCGATTAAAAATCATGTTCATTGAGAAAATCATGACACTTTGAGAAGTTTAAAATAATGACTTTCATCCACATTTTCTTATCTATAGTTAACTAACTTTATAAACTTTTCAAAAATTTATGAAAAGTTCTTCATGAGGTACTTTGAACACTTCTCTACCACGGTCAGTATGTTTCTGAACCATTCCTTACGTATTTTAATTGTACTCTTCATTTTGCAGAAAAATCGCAAACCTATCAAAGTCACCCCGTTTTACGGTATTTAAGTAAAAGTGTGGTAAAATGCATTACACACCAGCTGTTTAAACTCATTAGTATTCAAAAATATAAGCTTCTAAGACGAAAAATATTATTTTTGCGAAATTACACCAAGCAATTAAGGTATTTTACAACTTATTCAATCATGATAAGCAATGCAGGCAAAGTTATTTTAATTTGTTTTTAGTTAATTGCTCGTCTGATTGATTTTTTGCCTTCCTCAACTCAATGAGGAAAGGCTATAAAATCACTCGAAAAATGAACTTCTTTATTCGACCTCGTAATCCCATCTTCACGAATACCAATCAACTCAGAATCAAATTCTGAACAAATGTCTGTGCTTGTGTATGTCTGTAAGTCCGTGCACCGAAAAATATGCACACGGTTATCTCCTTATTGGCTGAACCAATTTTGACCGTTTTGGTCTCATTTGATCCATCTTGTGGTCCCACAAGACCCTAGTTAATATTATTAAGTTTAGAAAAGTACTTCAAAAGTTATACTAAAAAAACAATTTAAGCTTAACTTCGGAAGATTGTAAAAAGGGTGGTTTTTGTAGGAAAACCCGTCATGCTATATATTGTTAGAAAGGTATATGAAAGACCTTTCCAACGCGTTCAAAAGATTGAAGATCTGACAACCCAATCAAAAGTTATGAGCACTTTTTTGAAGCCGGATCTCAAATATCTTGTTGAAAAAGTTGTCCGGATCTATTATGCGACCCATCGTTAGATAGGTAATCAAAAGACCTATCCAACGAGCCCAACAGATTGAAGATCTGACAAACCTATCAAAAGTTATAAGTACTTTAGTGTTTTTAATACACTTTTTTTGAGGCCGGAAAAATATAAGTGTTATTTATTCACATTTTTGAGGCTGTGTAGAGTAATCACTTTATGAATGCAAGGAAGGCACCAACCACCTAAAGGTGTATTAAGTAATATTTTTTATTTAAAAAAATAAATAAAATGTTTGCCCATGGTTTTGTTTTATAGGCCAATCAGCATGCTGATTTTAATTATTATTATTTTTTGTTAGCATTGCTTTTTTTATTGATTTATCTGGAAATGGTGTGTTGATAGCGAAAAACTGCATAAGTGTTGATAATTGATGCGCTGAAGATTGGTTTATTTTTCCTACAATTCTAATCCTGTTTTTACTTTTCGTTTTTCAAAAAATACTATTGTAGCAAAACATGACACACTTTATTCAATCATAATCTCATAAATTCAATTATCGTATGTACTGCCTCCCGATTCATCTAAGTAGTCCATTGCGCCAGCTGTTCATCACCAGCCATGCTAGGAATAACTAATCACGGCTTCAAGCTCGACCAGACATTGCGGCGACAATTTTTCCATTGTTCTTATTACCAACAATCAAGGTGCTTTTATAATAGTCACGTGTCCCCCGTCCCTTCAATTAACGGTCAACCGCAGTCACTCATCGTAGCGCAGAATTGTCTGTGTAATTAATCAAGCAGCGTCGTTTCCGGCTACATGCGATTGGTGTTGAATCTGATGTTTTCCTCCTGTACGAGAAGCTAAAGTGGCTGTTTTCGAATTCATTTTGGCTATAAATATGCTTAATTTATCTACTGATAAACATGTTGAATTTTTACTAAAGTTAAGATTTGGTGACATTCGAAGAGGCGTTTGCGGCCTATCGTGCGAACCTTAATAAAGCAATTCAATCCCACGTGCGTTTTCTGTTAGATCTTGGTACTCTCTCGCACCGTGTTGTAGCAGAAATAAATATTTATGAACCTCCTATGGTTATGGATTGGAGAGGTGGAAGTGGGAGTTGGGATTTGATGTAATAATCTGCAAACCATGTTCAAACTGTCTCTCGTTACGAAACTATCTTAAGCGTCATGCTGTGCATCAATTCGATTGCCATAGTTCAACAATGGCTTAAACCCTACTGTATCGCTCCTCCAGCCTATCCCAAAAAAACCAACTTAAGCCGCCCCAAATCCGACCTGATTTCTCCACCCGGAATCCATACGGCTCGACGGGGCACTTAACGGGGTTGTCCCTCTGAAGAATGCCAAGATCCGCATATTTTAAAGAGTGCGTGCGAGTCCCATATTGGGTGAAACCGGTTTCATCTTCGGCAGATCACTTAGCCTTAGTCCGCACGCGCTCAGCGACATTCTTTTCTGTTGAGAATAACTTCTGTTAAGTCTGCTCAAAGACGGACTCTCTACCTTTATGATCTATATCAATATCCATAACTCGGGGCGTTGCGTTGGCAGGTTTTATGGAAGGTCTCTCTCAAACTATCAGAGCGCCGATAAATCTTGTTTCAATTTTCCGTGTCACTTCGGTTGGGCGCGTTATTTACATGTCATTTGCATATTGGTTCGATAATGGCCGGCCGGCCGGGCGAAAGGTGTTCTACCACGGCTGCTGGGTGCGACCTCCAAGGGATTTTTCTCGTCAGTACAGAGGCTGTGCCGTTGATGGTCGGTTGTTAGGTTGTTCGGATATTGAAAAATTAGCGGTAATTTGAGCTAATCAAATTGAGGCGGTTAAGATTTGGATTGGGCCTTTCTGCATAATTAGACAGGTTGTTTATTTGAGGATTGGGGGAATAAACTCCAATCAGCAGGTGAATGAGGGTTTCTGATTGATGTTATATCACTTGGGCTGAATTCAGGTAATTTTAGTAGTTTTATGCACAGGAATTTTTTTTTTTTTTTTGAAGAATAATAATGAATATTGAGTCTATGGAATTTCCCCCCATTCACCATCTTTGATAATTTTAAAGATTATTGCATTTTCATAATTATTTTCACACAACAATATATTCCCAAAATAAAATTAAATTGCCATTTTATGAAGACTGAACATTTATTGAGTCGGAGAGTACCTAATAATGATTTTTTCTACAATTGAATTCAATACAATCCTACATTCAACATTTTAAATTTCGTTTCAAGTCTCCTGGTTCTGTTTTTGCAATAGGTTTATTTTAGAGAAACTATTTGCTCGATAACAAGCAACTCAAAATAATATATACTATTTTTTAAAATAGAGCAATTTTCCCTAGAATAAGTAATTTTTTTGGTAATTTAATTCTTGTACATATTTGTTTTATTTGGACTAGATTTTCTATGAGCAAAGAAGTTCTTTTTAAAATAATGTTTGCAGCTGTCCATTCAAAAAGGCTATTAAATTATTAAATTGTTAAAACGTTATGTTGAACACGGAAAAAAATCAATTCCCGAAATGGTGAATTGTGTTCATGAATTTGAGAACCACGAAGTAATATATTCATGTTTATAGTGCAAATGCGCCACAATTTACGATTTTGGTGTCTTCGCAAAGTTGTCGGTATTGATCAGGACTTCCAAACATATATAGCTTCATTCTGAAAAAAATACCCGTTAAATTTCATGATGACAAAAAATGCAATTTTTGAGAAATGACACAATTTATTAAAATAAATTTTGCAGTGGTGCCAGATTTAAGAAAAAACTGAAAAACTTGAAATAAAAGCCGGTAAAATAATTTAGACTTCAAATTTTAAAACAAAAAAACTTCACATCAATTTTAGTGTCGTGCACCGTTTTTTTTTTTTTTGTTTTGTGGGACGGGTCTTTTTTATCAGTAAAAGTCATGACCAAGGATAATCGAATCACGAAAAAAAATATCTTATTTTTGATTGTTGAGCTCAAGTATGATCCCTAAACTACTCTAAAGTAATTTAGAATATTTAAATCCAAGATGGCGGCCAAAATGGCGGTGATGCAATATTGATTTTTTTTATAAACAATCAACCAATCAAATTTGAGTAAAATGAGGTTGCAGAACTCGAATTTGATGTTTAAAATAAGAAAATAAGAAAACTTTTTTTTGCGATCGTGAATTTTCCGATCTCTCCAATAAAAATATTTCAAAAATTTTCATATCAACCTTAACTTTTGAAAAGACTCATTCAAATTCTTTCGATTTTTGATCTACGTTTTTCAAAAATCATGATGATGAAATTGGCAAAACTTCCCAATGCATTTTTACCAGCTTGTGCCATAGCTAAAAAGGTGGATTTTTGATGACATCTAAAACAAAACAAAAACAAAAATGGTTATTTGCGCAATCAAAATTTTTGTGTAAAAACTCGAATAAAAAAATAATATTTTTTTAATAGCGTAACTATTCTATCTGAGAAATTCTTCCAAAATCTAATTTATCAGAAAATCCATTCTCAAGATACAGATTTTTGAATATTTCAATAGCCTTTTTATATGGACACCTGCCTAAATAGCACTTATATGAACTTACGATCCAAAATGACTTTTTGGTAATAGATAAAGTACAAAGTTTCATCCAAATAAAAAAAGTCGATGTCTGAAGTAGCAGAAAATTGCTTCATGATACTTTACACCGGCAATTCTATGTGTATGTAAAAAAAAAAGACTGTTAACGAATTAAGTTCATGCCATTCATCAACTAAACTTTATATAACAAAACAAAAACAAATATTTGAAAAATATAAAAAAAATATTTATCACCTAAACTCCCAAGCTCAAGAAAATGGAGGAGTTTCCATATGGGTAATTCTCCGCCAACTCACACAGCAGTTGCCCCGACCCCTCTTCGATTTGCGTGAAACTTTGTCCTAAAGGGTAACTTTTGTCCCTGATCACGAATCCGAGGTCCATTTTTTGATATCTCGTGACGGAGGGGCGGTACGACCCCTTCCATTTTTGCACATGCGAAAAAAGAGGTGTTTTTCAATAATTTGCAGCCTGAAACGGTGATGAGATAGAAATTTGGTGTCAAAGGGACTTTTATGTAAAATTAGACGCCCGATTTGATAGCGTACTCAGAATTCCGAAAAAACGTATTTTTCATCGAAAAAAACACTAAAAAAGTGTTAAAAATTCTCCCATTTTCCGTTACTCGACTGTAAAAAATTTTGGAACATGTCATTTTATGGGAAATTAAATGTACTTTTCGAATCTACATTGTCCCAGAAGGGTCATTTTTTCATTTAGAACAAAATTTTTCATTTTAAAATTTCGTGTTTTTTCTAACTTTGCAGGGTTATTTTTTAGAGTGTAACAGTGTTCTACAAAGTTGTAGAGCAGACAATTACAAAAATTTTGATATATATACATAAGGGGTTTGCTTATAAACATCACAAGTTATCACGATTTTACGAAAAAAAGTTTTAAAAAAGTTGGTCGTCATCGATCATGGCCGTTCATGGTCACCCGCGACAGACACGGACGACGAAACAAAGAGAAACGCAAAAAGTAACTTTTTCAAAACTTTTTTTCGTAAAATCGCGATAACTTGTGATGTTTATAAGCAAACCCCTTATGTCTATATATCAAAATTTTTGTAATTGTCTGTTCTACAACTTTGTAGAACATTGTTACACTCTAAAAAATAACCCTGCAAAGTTAGAAAAAACACGAAATTTTAAAATGAAAAATTTTGTTCTAAATGAAAAAATGACCCTTCTGGGACAATGTAGATTCGAAAAGTACATTAAATTTCCCATAAAATGACATGTTCCAAAATTTTTTACAGTCGAGTAACGGAAAATGGGAGAATTTTTAAAACTATTTTAGTGCTTTTTTCGATGAAAAATACGTTTTTTCGGAATTCTGAGTACGCCATCAAATCGGGCGTCTAATTTTACATAAAAGTCCCTTTGACACCAAATTTCTATCTCATCACCGTTTCAGGCTGCAAATTATTGAAAAACACCTCTTTTTTCGCATGTTCAAAAATGGAAGGGGTCGTACCGCCCCTCCGTCACGAGATATCAAAAAACGGACCTCGGATTCGTGATCAGGGACAAAAGTTACCCCTTAGGACAAAGTTTCACGCAAATCGAAGAGGGGTCGGGGCAACTTTTCCCGATTTCGTGTGAGTTGGTAGAGAATTACCCATATCAATTCTCCCCTTTTCTCGAGCTTGGGAGTTCAGGTGTTGATGATAATTCACGACTGACGGAAATCCTTTTTTCATTAAAAAAAATCTTCGTTTCATTAATTTTTGTTTTATAAATTCAATTCAAACAATGTCAATGTTAAAAATTTACAGAGAAATTATGATTTTTTGATTTAAAATATCTTTAACAATTAAACATAAAATACATTGTAAAATAATCGTAATTTTTCTTGGGATGATTTTGTGTGTGATTGAAATTAACTGTATTTTTTCTAGAATCATATAATATTTGAACATTCTTTTTAAACTTGTATCATATCGAGCTTCATGCATTAATTCATACTTTTTAAAATTGACGCATTAATTTACTTGACAAGCGAAGATACAATCGTCACCATGCTTAGCTTCCTAACAAAGCTACCTCATTGTTCTGTGTTCACCTGTTCTACAGGTCGCAGTACATCACATGCTAATTCAATTTAATCCCACAGAATTATGTCCAAGTGACACGCAAAAGTGAACTTCCGTGCCATCCCCTCAGTTATTTGTTCTGCTATGACTTTTAAAGTAATTAACTATTCACTGGTTAGCCGCTGCGCCACATCCAATTCATGCGGGCAGCATTTTTTTTAGGTGGGAGTGTTACGTATCAAATTTTGGGAAAATGAATTAATTTGTCAAAGTGGCAGCGCGGCCATGTACAAGTCAAAAGGTTGTTTGTAAACGATAAACGGTTCGACTGTTTTCGGTAACAGGAATTAGCTCTTTCGGCTTAACCAAAACAAACACCACGCGTAGCCCTAGACAAAGCAGAGCAATTAATAACGATGGGGTTGAGGCGCTGTCATCGGCGATGAGCATAAACGCCAAACGACGTGTGACGTATGTGTCACCACTTTGGCGGCTCGCCGACTCGACGGCGGCGGCGACAAATTTATCTCCGACAGTCCAAATCCAAACAGCAACAGCTTGTCTTTGTCCCTCCCGGTTTTTTTTGATATATTTTTCTCATAAAGTTTCCAAACATCGGGAGCGCATATTTCACCGCGGGATGTCAGCTGGTTTCGTTTTTTTCTGGTTTTGTCTAGAGAGCGGATAAGAGATATTGGGGTGAAGAAATTAATGTTTATTCGTTCCAGGTTATCGCCTGATCAGCCTGCCTAGAAGTGGATGACGCTGGTTTGGTTCCGTCTGCCAACGAATCAACAGCTTTCTGCACTGGTGACTTTGCACGGAAAGTGGGAAAAATGCCCATGATTTAAAAATAAATCAGGTGGGAGAGCCAAAAACTTCTGAAATACATTGCGATGCTTGATTACACCCAAAGGAAAAATATATCTCAAATTCTGCAACATTGGATTTGCTGCAGAAAATGTCATATTTTATAACATTTTTTGCAGCAAGCCCGTAGATCATTTTTGCCCGCGTGTAAAAATTTCAGCGATCTGCAGTTCTCACCAACACATATAAAGCTGGCCCATCCCCGAGCAACACTCCAAAGAGAAGCATATGTTGGTGCTCTTTCACTCACATTTCATCAAGCGTTCATGGCGCGGTGGTAGCGTGTCGGATCAATAACCAAGAAGTTGATGGTTCAATCCTCGTTCTGCTAAGTGTTTTTTTTGTGAAATACAACCAAAAAGTCGTCGGTAATGTCGATAATTATCGGTAACGGGCAAAAATGTCATACTCCTATATCGCAAAAAATGCATGAGGACAGATTTCATGCAGATTCTGATATACTTTCATGCCGCCATGCATCACAATCATGCGACTGCCAGTTGGGTGTACAAATTAAATAAGTCAAATGAATAAACAATGTGTTTAACACAGAATAAATTTGAATAAATCAATGTACAGTAGTTGTTCGGTAACTGGGCGTTGTTTAACTGGGCTGCTTTTTAACTGGGCGCTCGATAACTGGGCCGTAGCCCAGTTAAAAAGCAGACAAACGTCAAAAAACCAAAACAAACCGAAATCACCGAGGGGTTAATGGATGCAAAAATCATGGTCATTAAATAAAAAAACTTTTTTCAAACTTTTATGTAATTTCAAGTCACAATTAAAGAAATATGAAAAGTAATCATTGTTAACAAATTTGAGTAACTCTTATTTTTATATTTCATCAAATAAATATTATGCATCGGTAGTCCCCTCGTTATTTTTCGTTCAGCCCAGTTAGCGAACAGCATTCGATGACTGGGCTACGTTCTCAGCCCAGTTACCGAACAACTACTGTATATTAAACCAGCTAGTTCTTTTTTTAATTTAATCAATTTGAAAAAAAAAATAGATTTTCTTATTCAGGTTTGGCAAACTGTATAAATTTTGTAATTCCTCATTAAAAAAAATGCAACAATTGCGAATAAATTTAAGAAAAACATATATTTCAATGAAACAGCATGAAAGGCATGCTCCAATTGCTCCATGAATCATACTTTTCACATTTTGTGATCCTTTGGTGATTCGAAGCTAAGGTAATTTTTTTTTAATAGATAATTTTTCTCCTTTAATTTGATATCCATAGCATTCATTTCTATTTGAATGTCGTTTAAGTTCTCTTTTATATTTGGTTTTTTTTAATCTTTAAGGTCAACTCCAACAGTTAAAAAAGAAAACATAATGATTTATTTGGAAAATTATCAAACTTACATTTAAAATTCTTTTGGATTTTTTTTTCTTAAATGTGTAATGTTTTGCATAAAATTTATTTCAGAAAATTCTAGAAATTTACTGGATTTCAAAGCAATTGTTCAATTTCAACAACTATACGCTGTCCGCAAAATTGAATTATAATAACTGAAATTGCAAGCCATGGTATATTAACATTTTAAATGTATACATAAGCAATTTTGCGTCGGATGATACCCATATTTCGTATTAAAGAAATGTGTGCATTTTCAAAAAATAATTGAAATTTGAGATTTTTTATTAATATTTTTTTTCAAATTGAGCTGGTAAAAATTAAATCTTATCTAATGAAAATAAATTAATGCATCGTTTGATATCCATATTAAAAATAATGAAAAGGTAGTATTTAAATAAACGGCTTTTTTTTGTGACTAATTTCAAATCTCGTTAACATCTTATGCATAAAATCACGTCAAAATTAAAACATAATTAGGAGTAGTTCAATAGCCACATTAGTCATAATAGAAAATGTAGTATTTTCATAAACAAACGGCATTTTATGTGAACATTTGAGAACTTCATAAAAAACCTCATTCAAGTTTTGAAATTTTGCGTCGGTTGTCATCTAAACATATTTCAAACCGTAAAAATTGGAATATTTTTAGATAATACATATGGTAATTAATTCAATTTTTTATCTAATAAAAACTAGTCTAGCTGCAAAAAATAAAAAAAAGTTTTTTCTTTCAAAAAGGTTTGTAAAAAAAAGTTTTCAGCAAATGCTGTCAAGGGCTGCGAAGGATTTTTAAATAAGTTTCATTCCAATTCAATTAGATATGTTTAAAAATACTTGATATTTTTTCATCAAAATATCAAAGTTTTCCTGAAAATCATAACATTTTATAAAACGCCTTAAACCATGCTTTCAAAAAAATACAAGCTATACTAATCCTTATGATTGGCAAACTCTTTTTTAAAAACAGCGATAAAATAATTTGGAATTTAAATTTTTCTCAGAGAAAAGTCAAATATTAACATAATCTTCTGCGAACTCTCAAAAGAAAACTAATGAGAAATTGAATACTTCATCGGGCACTCTATTTTCCACACTTGCTACATAAGATTTGACTTCACAAACATTGATCATCTGCAAAATTGACAACACATTTGATTTTTTACCTGTAAATTATTAAGGGAGATTGAAATTCCACCTGAAAATCTTGAAATTGAATGAATTAATAAATGAATAATTCTAGATTACTTTTTCAAAACAACCAATGCGCCATGGGTTTCCTATGTACATACGACCTTTTGAAAAAGTAAGCGAGAATTCATTTATTCATTTTCATGAACGCTTGTTCGCGATTTTGGAACTCTTTGTTCACCGTGTACCAGTGCTTATATTAAAAGAAATTTCCCATCCCCCCCTAAGCAACGAAAATAAAAATCTTGAAATTGAAGTGAAAAAAAAAGTTTTTAAAAAATGCTCAAAAAAGAAAATGTTTTGTGTCCAATGTTTTGTAGGTAATTCCTCATATTATCCAAACCGTATAAAATTTTGACTCTCCGTTCCCTCTCATCTGACCACCAAACATATCATTAGTATCTTCAAAAATAGCGGGGAGTTCCCCACTAATAAATGTGCTCTCCATCGCTGCTCCAGCCAGTAGGAGGAAGGCAAGATGAATCAAATGGAAATCTGGTGTCATCTCCACCTCCCCCTTTTTATGTCCAACTCCAACTTTTATGCTCCAAACTCACTCTTTATCTGAAGCATACTGTTTTTCTTGCCTTTGGCGTCTGCTGATCAAAATGCGTCGCAGAACACGCGCCCCACACTGCTAGCATAAGCGACTCTAACTCGACATGGAAGGTCAGACCATCTGCTTTTGCTATAATCATGTGGGGTTGAGAGTGTAGCAGGTTCAGCAGGGGAGATCGGAACAAATAATCATAAATTTAATTAAATTTTTTTTGGAGGGGAGAAACAACAACAAAAAACCATCATGGAATGCACTTCTAATTAGTGTCAATTTTGTGCTTGTTTTGCTGTGGAATCTTATGCTGAACTATTCGAAAGTAATTGAACCTCTCCGTCAAAGCCAGCAAATTTATGCAAACCTCACTCGTTCTTATTGCTCAAGTGTGCCTGTTAATGGGCCTTGTTAAAACATTCCGTACAGAACAGCAACATCAACAAGGGCTTGCATTGTAATTCACGTGTTTCTAATTGTTCCGATGGCCACTTCTCGGAACAATACCTGCCAATTCACGAGGCGAGAACTCACTTGAAAGTTTCAAATTTGGCAACAGGTTCACGCTTCAAAAGCGTCCACAACTCCTGACGCGAGGGCCCTATTAGAACTCTTCGCTCAGAACCTGAGCTTGGCTTCGCCAAGGTTAATCAGAGAAGCCTCACATCAACGGATCTCGGAGTTTCGTTCTTTTTTCTCTCTTGACTTCTACTTGCTTGTTTGCCTCCCTCCCTCATTCTTCTGAGTCGACGCTAGTGGTTTGTTTTAAAATTTAAATCAATTTTGCACCGACTCTGCTATTACCGTAGGGGGGCCGAATGCCGCGCGTGGAGTGATTTTATTATTTTTCGACACGGAATTTGTGAGGCAAATTCGTAACGGTCTGTAATTTTTCTTAATTTGTAATTTTAATTCTCAACAACTAGCCGGTCAGACTGCAGTAACCGGTTGTGGCTGCTGGATAATGAGAACATTAATCCGGCTTCTGGCGGGCAACAGGTTTAGCTCTAGAGACTTGAACTACCACCTACTGATGTCGGAGCTGGAGCTGATGCTTATGATTTAATTTAACCTTGATTGTTTGATGAGGTTAAACCTATGAGATTGTAATTTTGATCGAAACAAATAAAATGCTCAGTTAAAGCTGACTTAGTGCCTCACTCCTTCTCTGCAGACAGCAACAACCACTCCATCAATCGCAATCCAAATGTGAAAATCACAAAGAAGGCGACGCCATGATTCGCGCTCAGGCGTCAAAGGCGTCCCTCATGACCATTTCTTCAGCCGTGCGACACAAAACGGCTTCACGTGCCTTAGAAATCGCGCAAGATTGCGCAACCACTGGGTAGGGTCACAAGTACCACAAGACCAGAGGTCTTGTGAGATGGTCATAGCGTTGCTTCAGGCGGTGTGTAGGTACTTCCTTAATTTGTGATCCGCTGGACACTTTTGTGAGCGGTTGGTGTCAATTTATGACCTGGATTGTGAAATCCAGCAAACCAGGCATGAAATTGCAAAGGTCGCCGCAACCCGTATGGCTTCATTAACCTGGGCCCCCGGTGGATTTTATTGTCTCTCGTAACGAAAAGTGATTTCCATTGGGGTTGTGCCTCCTCAATCTGGGGAGGGGACATAAGGCACTCGGACGACCTTTCTTGGGGTCTCAACTTTGGAGACGAGATTTGTAAATGATGTGTGTGTGTGTGTTGTTTTGTTGCATAATTTTATCAGAAGATATCCGTTAGATGTGTGAAGTTATACTTTTATTTTGCAAGGATAATATGTTGTAAAGCTGTCATCAATTTAATATTTTATGATGACCAAGACGTTGTTCCAATTTTATCAAAACTTATTATTTTAGGCAGCCAACTACGGCTGTGTGGATCAATCAGACCGCGTTCTAGCCTCACAGTCAATCGTTTGAAGATGCTTTTTATATTTTTTTCGCCAATTCAATTTTTTTAAACCAATTCTAAAACGAAAAAGGACCAGATAGTAAAATTAATTGGACATATTCAATTATTTATTGAAAAACTACATTGAAATATATTATATATCGCATTAACTCTCCATGATTCTAAAAATAGATTATTTTGTGTCATCTCACAGAAATTTGGTAAAACTGGCCCCTACATCTCTTGGACACCTACGTCTGTAACTTTATCCATTTTTCGTTTGTATGAGCTCTGAAATTTATAACACTAGGTTTTTAAATAATTTGCAACTCGGGTTGGAGATTTCCCAAGCTCTACAAAAAAAAAATTATGTCAGCAATTCCATTTGAAAAGAGCCTAAACCGAAAAAAAAGTTCTCCGACCGGGCTCAAAATTTTTCTGGGGGTTCCTTAGCCAAAATAATTAGACCCGTATTTTTTTGTTTGGCCATTAGGGTGGCCTACATCGTGCTAGGGTGGTTCGAAAAATGGCAATTTTCGTCATTTTTCGCAAAAACCACTTTTTTCTAAAAATCATATCTCCGCGCCATTTCATCCGATTTAAGCTGTCTTAGACGCAAAAGAAAGGTGATGAGTTTGGCTATTTGGGAAAAATAGTAAAAAGTTCCAAAAATCTAGCTTAACTATTGAAAAAGTCGTATGAAAACTTAAAATGGCGTTTTGACCGTGTCTGGACCAAAGAGCCTATGTCTGAAAATATTTTCATCGGATTCCTCGGAAAATTTCACATAACATATCAAAAAATTGGCGATGTTGAACCGTACGTTTTGGAGATACGATTTTTTGAAAAAAAACTGCGTTTTTCGACGCGCCACGCGCAAAAACGGGAAAATGACGAAATCGGCAAAAAATCAACTTTTTCCACTAAAACTGCGATAACTTTAAAATTTCAGCGATGACCTAAAGATGTTTGGGTATCAAATTTTTTGTAATTGAAAGACGCAACTTCTATAGGTCATCGCTGAAATTTTAAAGTTATCGCAGTTTTAGTGGAAAAAGTTGATTTTTTGCCGATTTCGTCATTTTCCCGTTTTTGCGCGTGGCGCGTCGAAAAACGCAGTTTTTTTTCAAAAAATCGTATCTCCAAAACGTACGGTTCAACATCGCCAATTTTTTTATATGTTATGTGAAATTTTCCGAGGAATCCGATAAAAATATTTTCAGACATAGGCTCTTTGGTCCAGACACGGTCAAAACGCCATTTTAAGTTTTCATACGACTTTTTCAATAGTTAAGCTAGATTTTTGGAACTTTTTACTATTTTTCCCAAATAGCCAAACTCATCACCTTTCTTTTGCGTCTAAGACAGCTTAAATCGGATGAAATGGCGCGGAGATATGATTTTTAGAAAAAAGTGGTTTTTGCGAAAAATGACGAAAATTGCCATTTTTCGAACCACCCTAGCACGATGTAGGCCACCCTAATGGCCAAACAAAAAAATACAGGGTTAATTATTTTGGCCAAGGAACCCCCAGAAAAATTTTGAGCCCGATCGGAGAACTTTTTTTCTGGTTTAGGCTCTTTTCAAATGGAATTGCTGATGTATTGAAAATTGTCCATATGAGGGTAAGGAGGCTCTATGAATCCAAAAAAGTATCTACGTGGTTTAAAAATGGCCCCTACAATTTAAATGTAAAACATAAAATTTCTTTTTAAAGTTTTTTGTTTTATTTGTAACTTTGCTGGATTTTTATTGTACAGAGTAATAAAGTTTCTCAGATTTTGACGTTCAACTTCAGCTAATGAAAAGCGAACGCGTAACCTGCCAACATATGACAAATTCCTCAAATTATGCTTATAAAACAATTTTGCAATTCCGTTATAAATTATCATATTTTTTTCTATAATAAGCCTAAAGCCTACTTTTCATCGGCAATAATAATTTCAGCATTAAAAATTAAAAAAAAATGGCCATTGAAATTACAAGTCAAAATTCAACTGTTCATATTTTAGGCCTAAAAACTTGACGAATGCTTAAAGGCTGCTAAAAGCAGCCTAGCTTATTTTACATGAATAAGTTGGATTTTTAATGCTGAAGTTCGTAAGTAATCACATTTTTGATAAAAGAAACACACTTTATATTGGTGTATAAACCCGGAAAACTAAAACATTTTTTTGTCTTTATTTTATGTGTAGGGTAGAGTAGTATTCAAAGAGATACGGGAACAATGATAAAATGGATCTCACAAGTCGAAATTTTAACCAATCAGGCTCATATTTGGGGGAAAGGCGTGTCTACTGGATACACGTCTGCCATAAAAGTGGCTTTGGTTATGGACGCTCTCTTGAAAAGTTATTCATAAATGTTTGATTCTGGAGTGTAAAAGTAAATTATGAACAAAAATTACCTTTTCGCCCGTAACTTCAACGCACGGTGCTCGAAATACCGTTATTATGAAATAAAAATGCAATCCGAGATTTTGGAGTCTATCGATTCCTTACACCATAGCGCATCTCTGTGCAAAAAATAAAAATATTCGCTGATATAGTTTTCGAGATACAGCCCTTTTAAAATGTTACATCCGATTTTCAATAAGAAAACCAAAACAATCAATACAATTTTAGCATTTCAAAGAATATGCATTTCAAGATAATGATGTTTTTTGATTCATACGACTGTCAAGTATCTCTGGGCCAAGTTTCAGAAGGTTTGCTGATGTAGTTCTCGAGATACTGCCATTTAAAAATGTTATTTCCGATTTTTTCAAAGAAAATCCATAAAATCAATTCAATTTCAACATTTTAAAGAATATGCACTCCGAGATAAAGGTGATTTTGCTTCATATGACTGCCAAGTATCTCTGGGCCAGAAGGTTTGCTGATGTAGTTCTCGAGAATTGATTTTATGGATTTCTTTGAAAAAAAAACGGAAATAACATTTTAAAATGGCTGTATCTCGAGAACTACATCAGCACACCTTCTGAAACTTGGCCCAGAGATACTTGACAGTCATATAAAGCAAAAAACACCTTTATCTCGAAATGCATATTCCTTAAAGTGCTGAAATTGTATTGATTTTATGGATTTTCTTTGAAAAAATCGGAAATAACATTTTAAAATGGCTGTATCTCGAGAACTACATCAGCAAACCTTCTGAAACTTGGCCCAAAATACTTGATAGTCATATAAAGCAAAAAACACCTTTATCTCGAAATGCATATTCATTAAAGTGCTGAAATTGTATTGATTTTATGGATTTTCTTTGAAAAACACGGAAATAACATTTTAAAATGGCTGTATCTCGAGAACTACATCAGCAAACCTTCTGAAACTTGGCTCAGAGATACTTGACAGTCATATGAAGCAAAAAACATCATTATCTTGAAATGCATATTCTTTGAAATGCTAAAATTGTATTGATTGTTTTGGTTTTCTTATTGAAAATCGGATGTAACATCTTAAAAGGGCTGTATCTCGAGAACTACATCAGCGAATGTTTTTATTTTTGCACAGAGATGCGCTATGGTGTAAGGAATCGATAGACCCCAAAATCTCGGATTGTATATTTTTTTCATAAAAACGGTATTTTGAGCACCGTGTCAACACTAACATTTCTTCAAAAAAAATTCGACGTTTCATAGGAAATGAGTGTGGCTACACTGAAAAAAAAAATAAAAGTACTAAATTTCTAAATTCTAGGATTTTTGGCTCCTTTCCTTATTAAGTAATCCGAAAAACCCGATTACTAAATAAGGAAAAGAGGCAAAATTCCTAGAATAAAGGAATTTGGTACTATATTTTTTTATTTCAGTGTACAATGTCCTTTCATTAGGTTCGACCAAAATTTAGAATGTACCGAAAATCCACGGATGTCTCATTGTTCCCCACTCATTTCAGCCCATGGGTAACAATGAGACACTTGGATTTTTATTCATTGAATTTTTCAAAATCAATGGAAATCTTTTAAAACATGAATTGGAAGTGATTTTTGGCATATTCATTGAGTTTTAACTTTATTTAACAAAAAACGTAAAGTTGATGGTTTAATAGAAAAGTATTGATTTTCGTAGAATGTCTCATTGATCCTCACCTGTCTCATTGTTCCTGCCAAGTGCGTCTACAATGAGACAGTTCAAAAGCTCTGGCTGTAGAGCAGACCTTCAATGTGTCTATTTTCTACCCAACTTCTGATTGGTTGAAATCATGAAATTCTGAAGTACGCGGCAAAGCCCAAAAATTCGGTCGACAAACATGCTAAATCATGTTGATATTTTAAGTCACAAACAAACATTAGAATGATTGATTTAACCAGTAACAGTTAAATTACGTGCATAATTATCATGGACATTAAAATTAATTTAAAAAAATCAAATGCTAATAAAAAAATATTTTTGTTTCCGGAGAGCTGGCTGGCTCAATAACAATCCATTTTGTTCCTGGTTTTCTACGAAAGTTTACGACTCAAAGCTAGAGAACCCCTGCTCAAAATCACATTCCTCCATCTAATCAAACCTCAATCGAACCACACCCCTTCTTTCAACCGTCCAGGTGGACAATCGCACAGACGGAGACTTTTGCAATGTTTTGGCTGGACCACCATTGCCTCTGGCTACCATTGATACAGACTTCGATTGAGACGCAACCACAGCCGGAGAAGAAAACATCTCACACGGGCCTGCTGAAAATTGTCAGCTCGTTCGACATCGGTTTTATGACCATGTCTTGGCCCGTTAGGCTTCTGCTGCTGTTGCTGATCAACGCCTCAAGGGGGTGACTTTTTTTCTGGTGCTTGACCGCTCGAGTCGGCTTATCTTGCAATCGTTTGAGCAAGGCTCAAAAGACTTTACTAGAAAAGTAGTCATTTTTGAGTTGATTATGTGATTTTCAAAGGAAACGATTATTGCACTAAATACCGGCTCAAGCTCATTATTAAAACAAACATTGCATGTTCTACTGCGGTCATTAAAAACGAACCTGATGTGGCAGAACCGGAAAAAATATGGAACAGCCAAGAATTTCAGTGGCCACGACCGGACAAAGGGCATTGCACCTTTCCCGTAGTATGTGGTGGTTGAGTCCAGACTATGCAGCAATGTGCATGAATGGATGTCAATTTATTACGCTGACTGCACCAGACACGCAAATCAACCATAAAAACAAAAGTTTTTTTTCTGTGTTTCAGTAGTGTTGTAGGCTACTTCCGGCGTGTGTTGAACTTAAAAATAACAGACACATTAGTCACACGAGGGCGCACACACACTCACAGGAAGACACAGGTGTCAATGTGGGGCAAAAAGCCATTAGGAGGCACGAATAATAGGTTCATGTGTGTAAAAACTGTGGCACTGACCAGGGACACTTCGTGTCCGGAATTAGATATTGAACTGCAAGGGGGCGTTCATTGACCCACTGCTTGAATGGATGAGGCGTTATGAATGACACTTCTGAGCAGTTCTCTAGGATTTCGGTCATTCGATTTTTTTTGTATTTTTTAATCTGACTGAAACTTTTTTGGTGCCTTCGGTATGCCCAAAGAAGCCATTTTGCATCATTAGTTTGTCCATATAATTTTCCATACAAATTCGGCAGCTGTCCATACAAAAATGATGTATGAAAATTCAAAAATCTGTATCTTTTGAAGGAATTTTTTGATCGATTTGGTGTCTTCGGCAAAGTTGTAGGTATGGATACGGACTACACTGGAAAAAAATAATACACGGTAAAAAAAATTTGGTGATTTTTTTATTTAACTTTTTATCACTAAAACTTGATTTACAAAAAAACACTATTTTTAATTTTTTTTATTTTTTGATATGTTTTAGAAGGCATAAAATGCCAACTTTTCAGAAATTTCCAGGTTGTGCAAAAAATCACTGACCGAGTTATGAATTTTTTAATCAATACTGATTTTTTCAAAAAAACGAAATTTTGGTCGTAAAAATTTTTCAACTTCATTTTTCGATGTAAAATCAAATTTGCAATCAAAAAGTACTTTACTGAAATTTTGATAAAGTGCACCGTTTTCAAGTTATAGCCATATTTAAGTGACTTTTTTGAAAATAGTCGCAGTTTTTCATTTTTTTAAATTAGTGCACATGTTTGCCCAGTTTTGAAAAAAATATTTTTGAAAAGCTGAGAAAATTCTCTATATTTTGCTTATTTGGACTTTGTTGATACGACCTTTAGTTGCTGAGATATTGCAATGCAAAGGTTTAAAAACAGGAAAATTGATGATTTCTAAGTTTCACCCAAACAACCCACCATTTTCTATCGTCAATATCTCAGCAACTAATGGTCCGATTTTCAATGTTAATATATGAAACATTTGTGAAATTTTCCGATCTCTTCGAAAAAAATATTTTTGGAATTTTCAAATCAAGACTAACATTTCACAAAGGCCAAACATTCAATATTACGCCCTTTTAAAATGTTTGTCTTGATTTGAAAATTCCAAAAATATTTTTTTCGAAAAGATCGGAAAATTTCACAATTGTTTCATATATTAACATTGAAAATTGGACCATTAGTTGCTGAGATATTGACGATAGAAAATGGTGGGTTGTTTGGGTGAAACTTAGAAAACATCAATTTTCCTGTTTTTAAACCTTTGCATTGCAATATCTCAGCAACTAAAGGTCGTATCAACATAGTCCGAATAAGCAAAATATAGAGAATTTTCTCAGCTTTTCAAAAATATTTTTTTCAAAACTGGGCAAACATGTGCACTAACTAAAAAAAATGAAAAACTGCGACTATTTTCAAAAAAGTCACTTAAATATGGCTATAACTTGAAAACGGTGCACTTTATCAAAATTTTAGTAAAGTACTTTTTGATTGCAAATTTGATTTTACATCGAAAAATGAAGTTGAAAAATTTTTACGACCAAAATTTCGATTTTTTGAAAAAATCAGTATTGATTAAAAAATTCATAACTCGGTCAGTGATTTTTTGCACAACCTGGAAATTTCTGAAAAGTTGGCATTTTATGTCTTCTAAAACATATCAAAAAATAAAAAAAATTAAAAATAGTGTTTTTTTGTAAATCAAGTTTTAGTGATAAAAAGTTAAATAAAAAAATCACCAAATTTTTTTTACCGTGTATTATTTTTTCCAGTGTAGTCCGTATCCATACCTACAACTTTGCCGAAGACACCAAATCGATCAAAAAATTCCTTCAAAAGATACAGATTTTTGAATTTTCATACATCATTTTTGTATGGACAGCTGCCGAATTTGTATGGAAAATTATATGGACAAACTAATGATGCAAAATGGCTTCTTTGGGCATACCGAAGGCACCAAAAAAGTTTCAGCCGGATTAAAAAATACAAAAATTAAAATTGAAGAAAAAAGACCGATTTCGTAGAGAATTGCTCTTCTGTTGACTGATTAGTGGGGTGATAGTACAAATGTGTAACGAGTCAACTTATTTTTATTTTTTTTTTATTTTTTTTTTTTCGATCCCGATGATGCTATGAGACGCGGGTTCGATTCCCGCCTTATCCACTGAGCTTCTATCGGATGGTGAAGTAAAACGTCGGTCCCGGTTTCTCCTGTCTCGTCAGAGGCGCTGGAGCAGAAATCCCACGTTAGAGGAAGGCCATGCCCCGGGGGGCGTAGTGCCAATAGTTTCGTTTTTCAGTCTGAAACGGTGATGAGATAGAAATTTGGTGTAAAAATAAACGCCCAATTTGATAGCGTACTCAGAATTCCAAAAAACGTATTTTTCATCGTGAAAAACACTAAAAAAGTTTTAAAAAGTCTGCCATTTTCCGTTACTCGACTGTAAATTTTTTTGGAACATGTCATTTCAAGGGAAATTTAATTTACTTTTCAAATCTATATTGACCCAGAACGGTCATTTTTTCATTTAGAACAAAAATTTTAATTTTAAAATTTCGTGTTTTTTTCTAACTTTGCAGGGTTAGTTTTTAGAGTGTAACAATGTTCTACAAAGTTGTAGAGCAGACAATTACAAAAAATTTGATATATAGACATAAGGGGATTGCTTGTTAAGTTTTGAAAAAGTTACTTTTTGCTTTTTTCTTTGTTTCGTCGTCCGTGTCTGTCGCGGGTGACGATGAACGGCCATGATGGACGATGACCAACTTTTTCAGAAGTCTATTCAACTGAAAACAATTAGAAATGCATTTTCCTGCGTTTAAAATCATATTTAGCATGTCTGGAATCGATAAAAAATATTTTCAATTTTTGTGGAATTCCAATGTACAGCACCACAAAAAGTTTTTTTTTCGGCGAAAAAATAAATCTTTTCAATACTTGGATATTTTGAAAACTAATGTTTGCAAAACATTTTTTTCATTCAAATGTTGAAACTATGGCTTGTTATTTCAATTTTTATATTTTTTACATAACTTTTCGAAACTTTATAAAAATCAAAAGGTATGTATGGGACCTAAAACCAAGTCGAATGCAACTGGTTTGACCAAAATCGGTTCAGCCAGTGCTGAGAAAACTCAGTGAGAATTTTGGTCACATACACACACACAGACATTTGTTCAGTTTTCGATTCTGAGTCGATATGTACACATGAAGGTGGGTCTTCGAGCTTTTAATAAAAAGTTCATTTTTAGAGCAGGATTATAGCCTTATCCTCAGTGAGGAAGGCAAAAAGAAATTGAAAACATGAAGTTTTTTCATACGAAATCTTCGGCACCTTGTAGGGGAACAGCATCTAATTCCAGCGTGCCTCTTATGTTGGCAGGTTAGAACTTTGACAGTCAATTAACGATAATTAAAAGCGTTTTAAACTGATGTCGAGTGATAAATAGTTCAATAAGAAGTGAACAAGCAAGTTTCTATCAAAAGTTTTGCAAAATTAGTTGTTTAAATAGTGAAAACCAGCAAATTGGACGGAATAAGGAGCGAGTGCTTAGCCTGCCAAACATACGAGAATTTCCCCTATACACTAATGGATTATATTCGGTTTTGCAGCTTGTTTTACATTAACATACACTCAACCACCGGTGGTTGGTCACTTTTTCGTTTGACACTTTTTTAGTTTGTACCTGAGTTCAATTTGTTGGGTGGTGACGCGCGGTCAATTATGTGGCATTGTGTGTGAAAAGAAAAGAATTTTATTTCGTATTTCATCCTGATTGGCTTTCTCAAGTCCTTCCTACATCATCGTTGATCGGGAGGCACGACGTCGTGTGAATTGTTGCATTAAAATAAGTTTAAGTATTACTGTAAATGACTGTAGAAAAGTCCTTCCTTTATGATCAATGTCGTCTGGGTAATCGTGATGAAAAATTACATTTATTCAGTATTTAAATACCTGTGCGCGAGTGTTTTGGTGTGCTAATTAGAAAGACCTTCCCATAGCATCGTTGCTCGGAAGGCTCGCCGACGGGTTTGTTATGAAAGTCCTCCCCATAGCATCGTAGCTCGGGAGGCATCGAAAAGCCAATACCTTATCCTACTAACCCAAAAAAAAATAATCACGTGATGCTTGAAGGAGATGCTGTGGATTCAACGGTCTCAAGCGGTATCAACAAGTATATAGCGAAAAACTATGTGCTTGATGAGTCTGCAACTTCAACTATCGGACTAACATTCCTCCCTTTTGTTGAACTGCAGGCTTCTTGGGAGGGCGCCGGTATTGACTAATAAAGTCGGGGTCTTCAGGGGTTAAACGGTGAACGGATAGTTGGCTCCCACTGATCATTTTTGATTCATTGTTTAACTTCAGCTGATCTGTCAATAACGGAGTAGCAGCTCATTGGCAGTCAACCATGCTCATGCTCATGCTCATGACACTTTTTTAGTTTGTACCCCGTTGGTCGGTCAAAGTCAAAATAAAAAGTGAAGAACTGTCACTTTTTACACGGCGCTTACGCACACTATCAAAACAAATGTTTGGTAGTGTGTGTGAACTCCGTGTAAAAGGAGTGGCAAACTAAAAAGTGACCCCGTTCGTTTGACAACAGTTGGTGTCAAACCATCGAGGTTTGAGTGTATTTCAAACAATAACATCATGGAAAAAGAGAGCAGCTCTTAAGTAACGTCATAATTCGAATTCCCGGACGCTTCGAAACCCGGACACCTCATCTTGTTTTATCAATTATTTGGATATAAGTTCGAATTATGAATGTCAAATGTGTTATTTGATGAATTCTAACATCAACATTCTTTTAAAGTTTGTTTGAACGCTGTAGTTAATGTCAAAACAATCAAGTAAAATAAAATTATAAGATTACCAAAAATGTGAAACATTTCACGTGAAATATTTCAGAGGCGTCCGAAGCACCCGGAAGGCAAAGCAGAAATGTATGGTTTTGATTTCCTTAAATTCTAGCAAATTTTTATATAAAATATCGATTGTTTTGATTAAAATAGCTTATTTGAGACCTAATGAATGCCATTCACTAACGTTTCGGTCCAAATTTTTGCGATTCGTTAGCAAAAACGAGTGTCCGGAAATCGAAGCAAAAGTGTCCGGATTTCGAATCAGCTTTTCCGGGATTCGAAGCACAACAAGTCATTTTAATTTTCAAATTCTGATGCAAAATTGCTAGAAAAGACATATTTTGCAGGCATTCTCTTAAAACTGACTGTTAATACTACATCCTGATGGTATTTCTTCATTTCCAACTTATTACATTTTTTTTGTCAGCTATAACAAAAATGATATGCTACTAAGTGTCCGGATTTCGAATCATGACGTTATTTGCCTTTAACCTGGCAGGCAAGATTCAGGCTTATTTTTATTATTATCCCATTCATCAACTATCACCATTGAACTTATTTGGCAAAACTGTTTGAAACCTGCTTGCTTACAAACCATACTTCAAGAATTTCCACCCAATAAATAAGAAGTTCTACCTTGGACTGGACATCCTACCCTTGTACCACCAACCGGGCACTATTTCACAACTCTTTGCAATATAAGCGTAGAAATCTAATCGCATATGGAATGACATTTTTATGTTCACACTCGTTTATATTATACAGCACTAACCCATGATGATCAACTTCATGAATATCCTCCCGCCTTTACCCTCTGCCACACTCCGATGACCAGTTCGACGCGGGTTCGTGACCCATTGTTGAAGTCACCTCCACCTGTCTCTCACAGGTGGCGTCCGATCGAGTTTCCGCCGCCACCACCACCACCACCAACCAGGTCGCATTCCATCACACGTTTGGATTAGTGAATGTACAGTTGAAAAAGTTGAACATTTTTGTTGAAAATGTGTCCAATGTATGATTTAAATGATTTGTTTACTGTGTGCCCCGTCTAAGCCCCGTGAAACCAGTCATCATCGCCATCATCCTCGAAACAATTCTAGATTTGTCACGTTCGCAAACTCACGGTTCGTGTTCAATCAACTCGACCACTCCGCCGCACAAAGTCGGTGTCCGAGAGGTCACTCACAACGATTGCCACTACTGTTGCAGGCACAAAAAGTGAAGGGAGTCCGTCCGGCCTGGCGTCGGGTATCTTCCGCCTGAAACGTCATCATCGGCGTCGTGTGTTCAGGGCCAAGGATTCTTGAAAATTGACCGCGCCGCGGCTGGTTGAGGGTTTGTGGAGCGAATCGGACGGTCAACGCAGCAAAACAACAACAACAAAAAAGAGGTCCGAGCGCGAAGCCTTGAACGGGGTGACTCGCGGCTTTTATCGCGGAATTTGTGTGTGAGTAGTGCGCACTTTTAAGCTGCCCACGATTAAGTTTGAGGATAGGACGGCGTGCGATGAGATGTGATGATTGATTTTTTTTTTCCTGAGAGTGGATTCTTTGTGGATTATGAGTAGACATCAATCAATCGGTGCAATAAACTTGAGACAAATAAAATAATTTATTTTTTTCAATTCCGTCGTGAAACTACTTACTTTTCCTGTCATTCTTGAACGATGAAATAGCCTACTTTTCTGTACCAAAAATAACAGAATCGAATAGCAACACTTTTCAAAATAAATGCTGAAAAGTTCTACTTTTCAGCACTCATTTGGGTGCTGAAAAGTTGAACTTTTCATCACTTGTTTTGAAAAGTAACACTTTTCAACATTTTTTTTGATTTAAACGATTTATTGACAAAATACATGAAAATTTGACATAAAATTTCACTCAGTGTGTGTTTTTTGGAATTGCAAAAAATGTTGTATGGAACTCGTTGCAAAACTTGATTTTTTCAGCACTCTTCGTATTTATCCAACTCGGTGAACCTCGTTGGATAAATGTACGACTCGTGCTGAAAAAATCCTCTTTTTGCAACTTGTTGCATAAACTACTATTAAACATAAAATTGTTAAAATATTTTAATTTAAGCTTTAAAACTTGCTTTAAAAAGTTATTATAACAATTTATTTGAATCGTAACGCAATCAACTTTAAAGTTATCCACGTTTTTTTTCTATTTTTACAATATTATTTTCTAAACTTTCTACAGTAATTGATGAATGAAGTTTTTCATATCAAGACAAGAAGAAGAAAAATTGTCACCAAAATTAGTCATTATGTGACTAAAGACAATTTTAGATAAGCAGATATTAAAAATACTCTAATTGCCAAGTTTAAGCATGCCAATAAGAACTATTTTAAAAGATGATTCACACATTGCCATAACAATTGAAACTGATATTGACCTTCTCTGAGGCAATAATTTAATCCACAGAACATAACAATTAAAACTATATATTTCGTCTCGTTTATTGAGCTCATCTTGGCCCCATTCATCGTGCCAAAGTAGAAACAGTCTGAAAATCATCAGCAAACTCCGCCAAGAACCTGCCTCCCAGGTTTGTCGTAATTGATTATAATTGACACCAATTGGGTGCTTCACCGGTAGTCTCGGTTCAACCCCCTCGTGTTTTGCAACGACACGACGATGATGATGACGAGGTGAACTGGCTTGGTAGCCTGAGTGAGGGGGTTCTCTGTAGCGAAACCCCGTAACCTATTCCTATTAGTTCCGACAGTTTTCAGTTCTCGGCGAGACAATTACACGCGGCTTTGCACTTGATAATGACCTCGTCAATGTGCCCGGAAAGGGGTTGTCCGCAAATGACGTTTTCAGAACAGTCGTAGGCAGATCCAGGAAACCTACATCTTCAAAAAAATCAAGAGAATTGAAAATATACGTAGTTCATGGTTGACCCCGAAAAAAATAGCGACGACAAGCTACTGCAGTTTCCTGGTTCAAATCCTAGGCCGGTAACTGCATTTTGTATTAATTACAGCTTGGTCTATAAAAAGTAAGAACTGCAACTGGTCAGCACACCTTTTACAGCGCAAAAAAGACCCGGTTTCAACGACAGCAAGAGTGCCGGTTTCGTTTTTCTCTCTGTTGGTGTTGTTTGTTTTGCAAGATTTTCCCTTTCGTTTACGATTTACAGCTTTCCGTCCCGTGGTCTCGAGCCCAGGTCGCGTCATCTGTTAGCACATGGGCGCGATAACGGACGGTTTGATTGGTTGTGCCGGATTGCGTGATTGTAAGGGTTAATTGGAGATTGGAGATTTAAGGTGCAAATTGAAACTAATTTGATTTTTGTTTCTTTGGAGTTATAAATAGATCAATCGTTTGGCATCAATTCAAAATTTCATTTCAAAGTTTTAAACCGTAGATCGAAACATTTAAATAACTAGTTTTACTTGCTAGAATATATGTTTAATATTATTTTCAAGACCATTCTACTCAAAACTCAAACATCTATTTTCAGAAGGTTTGAGTTAAATTTTAAGGCCAAATGAGTTTGCAGATTTTTATCAAACAAGAAGACTTTTTGTTAAATCATGGTAAGAAAATGAATTATGACGCCTGAAATTGTTGTTCCGGTGCAAGTTTAGAGAAATCGAGTTGAAAATTCAAATTGAAAAAATAAACCAGCCAAAATAGTAGTTTATGCACCAAGTTGCAAAATGAAGATTTTTTCAGCACGAGTTTATCGAAGGATGTTCACCAAGCGTTTGAGAAATCAAAATTTTTTTGTTGTTTTTTTTTTTGTTCCAAATAACATTTTTTGCAAATCCGAAAAAACAATTTTTGAGTTAACTTGACTGCCAATGAGCTGCTACTCCGTTATTGACAGATCAGCTGAAGTTAAACAATGAATCAAAAATGATCAGTGGGAGCCAACCATCCGTTCACTGTTTAACCTCTGAAGATCCCTACTTTATTAGTCAATACCGGCGCCCTCCCAAGAAGCCTGCAGTTCAACAAAAGGGAGGAATGTTAGTCCGATAGTTGAAGTTGCAGACTCATCAAGCACACAGTTTTTCGCTATATACTTGTTGATACCGCTTGAGACCGTTGAATCCACAGCATCTCCTTCAAGCATCACGTGATTAATATTTTTTTTGGGTTAGTAGGATAAGGTATTGGCTTTTCGATGCCTCCCGAGCTACGATGCTATGGGGAGGACTTTCATAACAGACCCGTCGGCGAGCCTTCCAAGCAACGATGCTATGGGAAGGTCTTTCTGGTTAACACACAAAATCACTCACACACAGTTATTTTGCTCCACTATTAACTCAACGATGCAAATTGTCAGTGCGTCTTTCGATCATTATATAGAAATGGCTTTTCCACAACAAAAAAATTAAACCTTATTCGAAAAATTTAAACACAATCCACCCGACGCCGTGCCTTCCGATCAACAATGATATAGGAAGGGCTTTGAAAATCACAAAAGAAATCTCTTTTCACTCCGAATATTTTTACGACCACGCGCTCCCTTTGCCAATTATGCACTGATGACGCTGCATTTTCAGATGGTAATCTTCTCCTCGCAGCACACAATTCACGACAAAAATGCGAAACAAAAGGCACACACAAAAAAAAATCACTTTTCACTCCGAATATTTTTACGACCACGCGCTCCCTTTGCCAATTATGCACTAAAAACAATTTTTGAATTAACTTCTAAGTTAAAGTTAAATATGTTCAGTCAATTCATCGTTCAAATCAAAACAATATTGAAAAGCATTACTTTCCAATAGAAGTGCGAAAAAGGTCAACTTTTCAAAAACCCATTTCAGTGTTGAAAAGTTCTTGTAACATAAAGTTTTACTTTTCGATTCCGTTATTTTTAGTAGAGAAAAACCAGGCAACGTCGTTCTAGAATTTTTCACGACGGAATTGCATTTTTTTAGATTTGTTTATGGTGTTGTTATTATAATATGTATAGAATGTTGCAGTTTTTTCAGGACTTCTGGAGTTTTTTTTTCAATTTTCAAAATATCTTGATTTGTAATTCAGAGATTTGGAGAACCGTTCAACTAAGAGTCAGTTTCTAAGCCTTATCTATGATAACATTTTTCGAGCTAAGTGCTCTTTTAGGGAAAATTTGTAAAAATCTTAATTTAATAAAAAATGCAGATAACTTAACAATAAATAATGAAATAAAAAAATCAATTGTAAAAACTCAGATAAAAATACTTAATTCAAAATCCTTAATTGATCCTGATGGTGAGGACCGCCTCTTTTTCTTGCCGTGAGGCATTTTTTGTACTTGTAAATTTGAATTTTTATTTCAAAATAGATTGCAAAAATAGATAAAACTTATAAAAATTCAAACTGTGTGTATCAAATAGAAAAAAAAATGGCAAAAAAATAAAAAGGTATAAAAATTTAAATAACGAGCCATAATTTCAACCGGAGCCGTACCTTGGGTCCACGGCGCCCTTGGCGCCCTCTAAAATTTACAAGCATTTTGATAAATTGATATTAATTTTCAATTATTGCTTCAATATGAGTTTTGATTTGCAATTTTTAACCTTAATATGTTTAAATTAAGAAACACAATTATTTTATGTTTTATTTTTCCAATAATATGAGATAGATTGAATTGAAAATTCATTATATGATTTTTTTAGCTGGCTGAATATTTTTCTGATTTCATAAAATCGATAATGATAGCATGGTTTTGTTTTTTTTTAATTTATTTTTCAGATAAATGCACAAAATTAAATGCTCAATCGTGATAAATTTTGCTATAACTTGTTAGCTAATTTTATATTTCGAAACCTACATAATTTGATCTTATCTAGTGGATTGAATAATCAAAAAACTTTCCTGGATTCGTAAAAGAATTGGCTGATTTGGCATTGGATTTTATTTCGTTAATTTAAGTTTACATTGAAAAAAGAAAAAAAATCCTTCTTCAAAATTGAAATAATTATACAGTATGTAAAAAAAGTATTTACACCCCTTGGGCACTATGCACATTTTGTGATGAAACATGTAAAAAATTTAAAGTTTGACAGGAACCTAGTAAAAACGTGGGTTTTATAGAAAACCTAAATGTTTGGGTATCAAAAGATCGGAAATTTTATGCCCTTTCCGATGCCACATAGGTTGACTTGTGAATCGTGGACCGGTTCAGATGCCGGCGGATTTTCTGACGACGTAATTCCGGGTTGGTACGAAATTCCAACGAAAAATCTATTCTATCGATACAAATACCCCCAAAACGGTGTTATACCCACTCCAAAATGTTTATTTAGCAATTCTATTGTAATATATTGACATTTATTTGAATTAAAAGTTTGCAAAATTAAGTTTAGATAATAAGTTTTATATAGAATTTCCAGAGTTGTATAAACTTTTATACTAAGTAGTTAGTAAACTTTAAATTCAATCCAAATTATTTTTTTAATCAGTCAAGGATGCCTATTTGGAGTTGGGAGACTGGATTTATGGTGATTTGTCAACAAATAACATTATTTATGTTAATTTTTCGAAAGGTGTACAAACTTTTTTTGCACCTTTTTATTTTTGTAATAGTATTTGTTATATAACTTTTTATAGAAATCATCTTTTCATAAGCTTTTTGTAGCAAAATGTTTGACATGAGTTTCGAAACAAAACGTAGTACTAGGTTCCTGTCAAACTTTAAATTTTTTACATGTTTCATCACAAAATGTGCATAGTGCCCAAGGGGTGTAAATACTTTTTTTACATACTGTAATTCGATGCCCGTGCACTCTCTTGTTCTATCTAGACAGGAATCCCAGCAAGCTTAGTTCAAAAGAGCACACCGGCATCGAAGTATAAATTTTCAACATGCAGCGGCAGAACAAAATCTCGTCAAATTCAATTTAGGCCTTTGCATTTTTTTTAAATTTCTGTCACTCTGACCAAAAAAATAAAAAAAGTTAAAAATTCAAATTACCGGCTACTGTTTCAACATTTGAATGAAAAAAGTGTTTTAAAATGCATTAAACACCTGTCCAGTTGTTTTGCCAACATTAGTTTCCAAAATATTGAAGTATCGACAATTTTTTTTGCAAAAAATATTTTTTGCTGTGCTGCACGTTGTAATTTCATGATAATTCAACACATTTTTAAACAAGTCCAAATATGCTTAATATGACTACCAATGCAGAAAAAATCATTTTAGATTGTTCTCGGTTGATTAGACTTCTATTTTCTTTGAAATTTTGATGTTTTTCGGAAAAAAAATTGCCTCCTAATTTTTCAGATCAAGTTTAAAGGGGCAGTGCCACATGAACTTTGAAAGAATATTTGCAACGGGCTAATTGGAAGAAATCAAATTTCAGAAAAGCATTAACAAAAAGCTGGAACATTAAAAAACTTAACTCGAAAAAAAGTTCAGGTGGTTATGTCACACATTGTTAACATGACAAAATAAAAAAAAAACAATTGCGACTCTGTGAGTCATATTTGGCAACTTAAAACGAGCCATCAAACAAAATAATTTCTGTCACGAAAGAAGATGCACCAAAATTTGTTTGAAAAATAATTCAAAGCCATTTTTGGGCTGTTCAAAGTGATCTCACCAAAATTTCTTTAAAAACTAGTTCTTATAATTTAATTTCTATTTGTAATTTTTTGTTCAAATCTCAAAATATAAATGGAAATATTTCAACTTTTTGAAGATGTTTCCCAAAATAAGGCTGGTACAAAAAATGTTCAATGAAAATATTAGTGTGGTCAACAGAAATCTATCTAATATGCATTCCCCTGCGTTTAAAATCTCGTTGAGCATGTTTGGGCTGATTCAAACATCTTTTAAATTCGGTGAATTTTCGATGTTTAAAGAGGCAAAAAGTTGTCTATCGCTTTTTTTGACATAGGACTATGTCTTTACTTACTATATTGGGGGGCCAGTTCAGAAATTCGATCCAAAGCGTCACTTTTAAGCGTTAAAAAAGGGGACATTTTGAACGCTTATATCTTTTTTCCCTGTGAATCAATCCAGATGGTTGGACCACCAATCGAAAGAGGAAGACTTCAGCTATTGTTTAACTACATAGATAGTCTGACTAAACATAGTTAAAGCACTTAAAACATGCAATCAAAATGAGTAATTTTTCAGTACAAATCGGACAGATGACCAATCAGAGCGAGCGTATGCATTCGAGACCGCGCCCCTTTTGTGCCGTTCTCCGGCTCTGCCGCTATTTAAGCAGAAAATTTCGCAAAAGCAAGTCACTTTGGAACGAGCACTCGAACTGTGCACGTCGGGCCGGCGCGGAGCAGCAGCAGCAGCGGCCAATAGAAGAAGAGGACCAGCAACCAGAAGGAAGAACCACCGGCAGCAAAAGGAAGAAATTCAAGCGAAGCGGACGGCGTGGAAGTCGCTATGATGCGGCGTTTTCATGAAAAATGGCCAATTCGACAGTGGTGGCCAAAACCAGGAGTGGCCGATGCCCTCAAAGAAGGTTCCCCCGGGGCCTGGGGGGACATTTACAGAAACATACGAGTTGTGGCAATATGGGTATCAAAATTCATGGTTTTTGATACTGAACATAATAATAGCCATTTCGACAGTAGTGGCCACAACCTGGAGTGGCCGGTGCCCTCAAAGAAGGTTCCCCCGGGGCCTGGGGGGACATTTACAGAAACATACGAGTTGTGGCAATATGGGTATCAAAATTCATGGTTTTTGATACTGAACATAATAATGGCCATTTCGCCAGTAGTGGCCACAACCTGGAGTGGCCGGTGCCCTCAAAGAAGGTTCCCCCGGGGCCTGGGGGGACATTTACAGAAACATACGAGTTGTGGCAATATGGGTATCAAAATTCATGGTTTTTGATACTGAACATAATAATGGCCATTTCGCCAGTAGTGGCCACAACCTGGAGTGGCCGGTGCCCTCAAAGAAGGTTCCCCCGGGGCCTGGGGGGACATTTACAGAAACATACGAGTTGTGGCAATATGGGTATCAAAATTCATGGTTTTTGATACTGAACATGAAAATTGACATTTCGACCGTAGTGGCCACAACCTGGAGTTGCCGGTGCCCTCATAGAAGGTTCACCTTGGGAGAACATTTATGACAATTTTGCCGACAAATCTATGAAACAAAATAAAATAATCTTATTTCAGATTTCACTAGCAATCCAAAAACACATTCAAATTGTTTGGTCCTATGTCTTTCGGTTATGTCTCTGACATACCATCTTGAACTTTTTTGTCAAATCTTTTATTTTTGAAAACTAATTATTTCATATAAACTGTATGGGTGTATAATGCATTTCCAATAGTTTTTTTTCCATCGAAATGTTGAAGTCTTATAATTTCAATTATTATATTTAAAAAATATTTGCTTCGCCCTAAACGGATTTTATTAAAAACAACTAAACTAATCCCTACTTCCCTTCTCTTTACCCTTCCAGGACAGCCCCACTGAACCGGCAAGGACGCCCCCAAACCGCGCCTCACGATGGGTTCCGGCGGCAGAATGGACTGCTGCGGGCAGTGTGTCAAGTATAGCATGTTCGTCTCCAATTTCATCATTTTCGTAAGTAATCTCCTGTTGCTGTCGCGTGACATGTGACTCCCCCTGCGGCTTGGCACGCAATTACTAAAATTTTCAATTTTTCAGCTCGGCGGTGCCATCGTGTTCGGGCTCGGCGTGTGGACGCTGGTCGATAAGAACTTCATCAACGAGCTGCTCGGAACGAACCTGTTCACCGGGGCGGTCTACGTGCTGATTGCGACCTCCGCCCTGGTCTGTTTGCTGTCCTTCTTCGGGTGCATCGGCGCCGCCAAGGAGTTCAAGTGCATGCTGCTGACGGTGAGTGGAAGCGATTTGATTGTTTCAGAATTGTTTCACCAGAGTGACGAGTTGCGCGCCTTCACACACACATTCATCTCACCCATCAAGACTCGTGAGATTCTAAAAATGCTTGTTTCTTTTTCGTTTCGCAGTACTTTATTTTGATTTTCCTGATTTTCGTGACGATGCTGATCGGCGGCATCCTGGGCTACGTGTTCCGCGAGAAGGTCTCCCAGACGATGCAGCAGGAGATGCACTCGTCGATGCGGCTGTACGGGGCGCCCGGCGGCCGGTCCATCACCCAGGCCTGGGACACCACGCAGGAGCGGCTCAAGTGCTGCGGCGTCAAGACGTACCACGACTGGCGCGGCTCGATCCCGCAGTCCTGCTGCCAGCGAACGCTGACGGACTTTAAGCCGTGCCAGGACAATCCGACGCCGGAGAACATCCACGCCCAGGGCTGTCTGGACATTACGTCGAACCTGATCCGGGACAACGCGGCCATCATCGGCGGGGCCGGCATCATCGTGTCGATTCTGCTCGTCTTCGGGATGATCTTCTCCTGCTCGCTGTTCCGGATGATAGAGTAGATAGAGTTTGAGGCCTGGAGCTTCACTGTGCAAAATCAAAATCAAAAAATGCAAAGAAAGTACAATTCTGGGCGCGCCTTAAAGCAGAAGCAGTTCATCACTGAGAATGAATGATAGTTTTGGTTATAATTTCTCCTCTTTCACTCTCGAATCAGGTTGTAAATACCGAAGAAATGCCGCAAAAACCCGAATACATAAGGCATTTCGTCTCGAATGATCACGCGAAATCCGTCCACTTCTTTCAAGCCAGCATTGCTTTTCAATCACAATTTGTTCTTATTATTTAAAAAAAAAACCGTGATTTTGTATTTGTTAGCTAGTAAGAATAAAAAAAGCATAATTGAGAGAAAAAGCGTGTGGGTGAGTGTTTTGAGCCATGAAAGATATAAAAAGAAGAAGCACAATTTATGCCACAGCATCAGAAACCTCGAATTCTTGTTGAGAAGATTTTCATTCCACATCCCCCACTGCAGCAGTCAAATTTACTTACCCTGCACTACGCTAATTATTTACTGTAGAGCTGCATCGCCGTAACGTGTACGTTTGTGTCATTGTAAAAGTTTAATTTAATTGATTACGAATAAAGAAGGTTTTAAACTGTAGGTTTGGCTTTTTATTGTTTGATTTTGTGGTGTGACTTTCCCTAGAACCGCTTTGTATTATTCTATTATTTCTCAACACAAAAAACAGGAAAATTGCAATGCAGGTTGAGCGATCAAATCCAATTTTCCAGAACCTCAAATAATAGGAACTTTTTACCTAAAGAATGATTGAAAATTAATGATTGAATGATTGAAAACATAGTATATAAAAGTCAAAATTTCTAAATAAGGCCGATGCAAATATGTTTCAAAGTTTTTGTTTTTGTTTTTGCAATCATTTATTTAAAAAAAAAATGTAAAATTTGACGAAAACAAAAATTTAAGCGAAAAAAAAACACTTTTTGCGATAATAAACATCGAAAATTTTCAAATATTCAAAAGATTTTTAAATCAACCCAAACATGCTAAAAATGATTCTAAACGCAGGGGAATGCATTTTAAATTGATTTCAACTGATTGCACTTAAATTTTCATTGAAATATTGAAGTTTTTTGAAAAAATATTGTTTTTGCCCCCTGATTTTTCGGGCCAACTTTGAAGGGGAGGGAGACAAAAACTTTAAATAAAATTTGTACCAGCCTAACTTCAAAAAAATAAAAGTGATATAACTCACAATTGTTATTTAGGACGAAAATATAAAAACAAAAAGTTAAAAATGACAACAAAAATATCCATCCCACATCTAATATCTTTGTTTGAAAAGAAATGGAGTTGGAAAAAAAAGTAATTTAATTTAAAATTGTTTACTATTCTTTTAATCAAAAAAGCTTTAAAACTGTTCCATGCCTCTTATGCTTACTAGATATGAAAACCAGCAAGCTTAGTATAAGAGAGCACCGAAGCATCAAGTTGTTATTCTTTTTCAAAAAATCGTTTTTTTTTTAATATTGCAGATTATGATATTCAATTTCAAAAGCATTGCTGATTTATCAAGTTGTCAGTATTTATTTAAATGTTTTTTTTTAATGCAATTTTCACTTACTTATAACTCATCCTATTCAAAAATTAAACTTAAAGTAAATGCATTTTATGCAATTTTGTTGAAAAGGCTAAACAAAATTCTTGTGTATTTTTTTTTGTATTTTTTTTTTAAGCGGAATCTTATTGAAAACGTGGTAATAATCGGTAAATTGAAGGGTAAATTGATCGATTTTTATGGAAAATACATTGTTTATGCTTAAAATTATGACACACATTCTAAAATTATGAATAAAAACATGTTTAGCTCAAAAATAATGTAAGTGAAAATTTTTAATAAATGTTCGTATTTAAAATTAAGAATTTCCTTTTATATTTGGTCACTTTAGAAAGGTTGTCGTATTTTTTTCATAGACAAAGTATTTTCCATAAAAATCGATCAATTTACCTTTCAATTTACCGATTTTCACCTTGTATTCATTATGATTTCGAATAACATTTATAAATAAATTGATTAAAAACCGTCAAATTCAAATTGAGATATCTAAAAATAGACACCGATAGACACGGAGATATTTTCAGGAAATGTAGTTGAAAGTGTGTACTTTCAGGTGCATTGTTCGGTTTTGCGCCAAAATGCGCCATTTTGAAAACATAGCAACTTGAAAATAGGCTCAAAATCACTTAAAAATGGTTATAACTCCTCAATAAAGGCTCAAAACATTTTGCTGTCTTCGGCAAAGATGTGTAACTTTATGTCATAAACAACTCTTCAGAACATAGTAGGCCGCTAAAATGCTAACATTTTGAGTTATCACCAAAAAAGTGCTTTTTTGGACCATTTTTGCAAAAATGGCGTATATCTCGAGTAGATTAAGAGCTACAAATTTGCCTTCGACAAACTTTCATGAAATTTTCTCCCCTAAAACTTTGCCGAAGACACCAAAGCCCTACAACGTCATGCAACAAAGTTAGTTTTTGGTTGACACCCTGGAAGGTCGTCACCCTGTATGTCAATAACTTTAATAGATAGCCCATATCAAGTACAACAACTCTTCCAAAGACACCATTTGGCTAGGACGTCAAATAAAGGAGTTATCAATTTATTCCACTTTATTTTGCCATTCCGAACACTGTGGGATGTAGTAGAAAGTTCCCGTTTTTTATGTCTCAAATTTAGAGAATAAAAAAATCGGAAATATTTTTTGTAAAAAAAAGCTTAATTAAAAATCAGCTAATTTTATTTTACGTGTACCTACTTTTATCAAATTTCCCTCATCAATAACTACCATTTTGCCGAAGACACCAAATCGATCAGCAAATTCCTTTAAAAGATACACTATTTTTGTATGGATAGCTGCCAATTTTTTTAGCTTTTTCGTCACAGGGCCCCCACAAGGTTTGAGCCAAATCGATGAATGAAAATGCACAAAATTGCTTAAATTTGTATCGTGGAAATTCTTAACAGCAATGTTGGCAACGTTTCATGGAAAAATAGGTAACCCTCTTTTGCCAAATTAGCTTTTTCAAGATAGATAGTCTTTAGTCATGTTATTCTGTGAATTTAATTTAATTTTCCTTATTCTATCTTTGCTGAACACTCCGAATCTTGTTTAAATTGTTAATTTTTATGTCTAATAACACTAACTTACAAAATTTACAAAAATTACTGCGCAGGCTCAACTCAAAGGGAAGCATACATTTTAGGGATTCCTAGAAAGACAATATTTAGGAGAAGCGAACCGCACCAATTCTCCAGACAAACTTTGAAGAACAACCATTCGGCCACGTGTTTCTGGAGACTCCAAAGTGTATGCTTTCCCTCGAATTGGGAGTAAAAAAATTGTTCGTCGGTGTAATAACATATTTCACAAATCTCAAACCTTGTTTTTTGCCTTTGTTGTGTTTTCCATTTTATCCAGTAAGTTTCTCAATTTTACACAGTATTGCAACAAATATATGGCGTTATTTCAAAATTCTAAAAATATTTTTAAAGAAGCTTTCACGATTAAAACAATATTTAGAGTTTCCATGATATCTTCAAAAAAATTAACTCATGCTTTAATACAAAATTGTAGAAATTTATGTGATATTTTCTATTGAAATATTTTTGAAGAAAATGCACTTTAGCAACATTTAACACAAGTACTTATCAAATGCAAAATCAATTTGACATCTTTTGATTACTAAAATTCTTTTCAGAACAAATAATCAATCTCTGAATCACTAAAATGATTTTAATAGAAAAACAGTCGATCCCACCACCCACCCCCCCCCCCCCCCCAAACCGAAGTTGACTTTATAGCTGTCGGCCACCATTGCTAGTACCAACCACTAGTGTCTTCCTTTTAATCTACAAGGACTTCGCCGCCCTGGGCTCCTAAGTGTATGAAAGTATGGCACGGAGCGACGGCGCCGAATACCCATATTTACACAAAGAATTTTAGAGCGCCCCCCCCCCCCCCCTCCTTCAATATTTGCTCGAAAAATTAGAGGGCAATTTTTTTTTCAGAAAAAAAAAATAAAAATGCATTTTTCTGCATTTATAATCATATTTAGCATGTTTGGGGTCGTTTTAAACTATTTTGTTTTTTTTTTATATAAAATTCCAATGCACCGCATAACCTTTTTTTTATTTAAAAAAAATCGTCGATGCTTGGATATTTGGAAACTAATGATAACAAAACAACTGGATGCAGTAGAATGCATTTTGCATTCAAATGTTGAAACCGTACCTTGTAATTACATTTTTTCAACTTTTTTGTTTTTCTCCTCTCCTTGACTTTGGAGATATACTTTAAAAAATATTTGCAACGGCCTTAACAAAAATATTGAAAAAAAAACATATGATATATTTTCCAAAAATCATTCTATTAAATTTTTATAAAGTCAATGCATTTTTTTTTAATTTTGTCTCACCCCTTCAAAATTTCCAGAAAACTTCAGGAGCAAAATAGTAAATTGCTGTACCTATTGAGAATTTAAGAAAGAAATTATGTAAAATAGCTTAGGGACCATCCATAAACCACGTGGACACTTTTTTGGGAATCTGTTACCCGTCTCCCCCCCACCCCCCTCGTGGACAATTTTCCATACAAAAAAAACTATTTTTGTATGGATCGTGGACAATCGCCATACCCCTCCCCCCCCCCCCCCTAAAGTGTCCACGTGGTTTATGGATGGTCCATTATCATTCTAGAATGACATTTGAGAAGGGCGTGAATTATTAAAAGGTATTTCGCAATCTGAATATTGCTGTATCTCGAAGCCGTTGAAAAAAGTGATCAAAGATAAACTTAAAAATTTGACGGGCTTTCTGAAAAAATACACTGAAAGAAAAATGCACGCCACTTTTATGAGATGTTTCGATTGTTGACATTTACTGATTTGAAAACTGAAAAAGGATGTCAAAAACATTCTGCAATAGGGGAATATGCCCTTTCTAATCAAACACCTATCTTCGTCATATATAGAGTTTGATGCTCGATTAAAGCTCCAAAAATACTATTTACGCTATAAACTTACCAGCAACAGCACCGCCTCGAGTAAGCACGCAAATTTATGCCATTTACTTTTGATCATAATTTCTATTTTGCGAGACCATTTCTCATCATTTTAGTGGCACACACATCCACACGCAAGATCAGAGGTTAACTGCTCTCTCTCTCTCTCCCCAGTACTTTCTCTCCTACTTCCTGCTCTTCTGCGTCCTCTCCCTGGGTTGCATCCTCGGCTACGCCTTCCGCGGCCGCACCATCGAGTCCCTCAAGGACGCACTGAACGACGCCCTCGTCCTGTACGGCCGCCGCCGGCTCACCACCGTCTCGTGGGACATGACCCAGGAGGACCTGCACTGCTGCGGCGTGGACAGCTTCACCGACTGGCGCGAGAAGATCCCGGACTCGTGCTGTCTGGACGATTACGGCGGCCGGAAGCGACCCTGCCAGGAGCTGCAGAACTCGCTGACCATCTTCCGCGGGGGTTGCTTCGAGGCGATTACGCGGGCGCTGCTCAAAGATGCGGCCGTTTTGGGTGTGGCCAGCTTGGGGTTGGCGTTCGTGATGGTTCCGGCGATCGTGATGGCGTACTACATGTTGGCGATGCTTTGAGTGGGGGGGTCGTCGGATGGTGGTGGTGGGTAGGGGCTTTCGAAGGTGAAGAAGTGGTTCCAGGGGGGGATTTTCAAGTTTAAGTAGATTTTATTCCTGTTGTAACGCGGTAGGAAAAATGTAATAGGAGGGAACATATAAATATCTTTCTTATACTAGTATGAAGTGTTGTGTGAATTCTTGTTCTTCTTCTTCGTCAACGTCGATTCTGTGTGCGTGGACCAGTGACTTGTTTTGTTACTATTTGGTTCTGGCACGGCCACCAACTAGCTAGTAGCGCCTAATGCAGTTTTGCACTGAAAGGTCGAATTGCAACACCGACTTTAAGACAAACCTCAATCCGACATTTCTAATGCAACTGAGTGATTTTAGTTAAGTTTAAGATCAGCATCTTCATTGCTTACACAATCGTATATGTATAAATATAAATATGTCTCATGTTGCACATTGCTGCGGTTGCTGCTGTTGTTACACTGAATTGTAAAGAGTAAAGTTTCAAATTGCCACAACTAGCCAAGTGAAACGCACACCGAGAGAAATCATAACCTCTAACATGCGATTTTTCTTTTCCTCTTGTGCTGTTGACTTATGTAACTAGATCTGCAATAATCTGTATACGGTATTTTACAATTTATGTGTTGTAGATGTAATAAGACTGGTCAAAATAAACACGTTACATTCAAATGCTTACTAGCTGAGGCTCACTTTTCCTTCAACAAACTAACCTTTTTTTTCCAAGATATAGAGAACCTTTCCTGGTGATGGTGTTTGGTGTAAATATCGAATAAATAGTACCATCTTGATCATTTGTTTTAGCGCAGCAAAGCGGAATTTCCTAGCTCGTAACAATATAGTTATTCACTGCTGATTTTATAAATCCTGCAATCCACACGTTCGTTGGGCTAACTGGTTTGGCATGATGCACCTTTTCCAAGACTGTTTGTGATGTGTGATATTATAAGCGCATTTTGTGTGCGTGTGTGTGCTGCTTGAAGGCGATGGGATTGCAAGTCGTCTAAAGTCTTGATATTCAGAGAAGTAAATTTGTTTAGAAGTTTCAAACCAATCCAAACCAAAATATTACAGACTAACTGAAAGTTGCATGATGTATGGTAGAACCTTAATTTTAATACAATATCTGACATGACATGACCAACTCATAACTCTCGCATGACATTAAAATCCGAAAATTCCAATTGTCATACATGATCGACAAAAATTTGGAATCTGAAACATAAGCATCAGTCCATTTCCCAGTGTGAAAGACAATTTTTCAGAACCTTTCAGGTCTAAGGCTGTTACAAATTCTACTTGAAGTTACATAACAATCTCGGATTGACTTTAGTATTTTCAAGATTAAAAATTCATAAAAGTGTTTCAATTATTTAAAATTAAAAAAAAATACCAAAAAATATTACTACCGTACAACTTTTTTCCTTTTAAAAATTACAGTTTTCTAATTAATTCAGTTGAAAAATGATAAATATGTAGCTAAAGAGTTCAGCTTTCATGTGAATCATATTTTAACCAAATTCAAGATGGGTCATTCTCCACCAACTCACACAATAGTTGCCCGACCCTTGCCCTTCTTCGATTTGCGTGAGCAAGAATCAAGAATCAAGAATCCGAGCTCCATTTTTCGTTTTCTTGTTGCGGAGGGGCGGTACGACCCCTTTAAATTTTTAACATTCGAAAAAAGACGCGTTTCCAGGGTGACCAATCAAATCCCATTTTCAAATTCCCGACATTTCCAGAACCTCAGATAATAGACATTTCTCACCTGAAGAATGATTTCAAATAAAAAAAAAACTATTTATAAAAAAAAAGTCAATTTAAACCATTTAAAATAAAATCAATCAAACCAATGACAGTTTCGTTGAAACAAAAAACTTCAGAGTAGTAAAAACATAAATAATCAATAATTTATAAAATTGCCAAACATAACAATTTTTGAAGCTTTGTTTCAACCGGTAATGAAAAAAGTGATGACACAAAGTTAAAGACAACAAAATTTTAAATTTTATTTATAATGTTCAAATTTAGCATCAAAGAACGCTTTTAACATGATAACATTTATTTTTCTTCTAATAAATTTAAAAATATCTATGAATTCGTTTAAAAAATGTTTTTACCAAGTATCCCTTAAAACTATGTAAATTTTGATATTTAAATTTTGAATCAATGTCGATTTACCGAATTGTCAGTATCTAATTATTTTTTTTTTGTAATTGGAAATCCAGTTTGATAACACTTCATATTTCACCACCTCGTATAAAATGTTTTTAGACAAAAAACTTTTAAACATATTTGTAATTTTGTTATTTAATAAGGCCAATACCAATTTTAATTTAATTTTCCAAGGGATTTAAAAAAACATGTCAAATCTTTGACAAGCTTTTAGGAATATATTGTTTAACGTTTACTAATGAATTTCTTAGCAAATGCTGGCTTTTAAAACTAAAAAAAATATATATGTATATTTTTTAGAGCACAAAACAGAAAAAGATTTTTTTTTTTCAAATATTTTTATTTCGTAAATTCATTAATATCTCAGGAAAAAAAACTTTAATTTAAAAAAATCCTTCCTTATTTGCAATTTGTTTTTTCAATGCGTAAAAAAAGTTTTTAAATTTTATCATTAAGAACGAAAAACGTTTGGATTTTGTTCGATATTTAAGTTTTCCAATAACTGTGCCTATAATCACACAAAAGTCCAATATTTATTAGGATTTTTAATTTCTTATGTCGATGCCGGTGTGCTATTTTTTACTAACCTTGCTGGTGTTCCTACATAGTTTGCATAAGAGAGCACACGGGCATCGATGCCCTAAAATAATTTCATTCTTAAATAGATTGAAATGGTGAAAGGAACCATAAATTTAAATTTAAATGCTGTAGACGAATTGAGTGAAATTAATTAAAAAATTGTACAAAATATTTCAAAATTATTCAAGTTATTTAGATTTAGAAAATATTTTACAAACAGGCATGCTCGGGACTTTTCCCGACTTTTCCAGACTTATTAACAAAAAACACAAACCCCCTTTTTCCCGATTTTTCGTGAATTTTTGCGAATTCCCGATTTCGCGACTTGAATGGTCACCCTGGCCGTTTTTCAATAATTTTCAGTCTGAAATGATGATGATTTGGAAGATTGGTGTCAAAGAGACTTTTATGTAAAATTGAACGCACAATTTAATGGCTTACTCAGAATTCCGAAAAAAAATCATCGAAAAAAGCCGAAAATAGTTTAATAAATTCTGTCATTTTCCGTTTTTTTTTTCTTTTTCTTTTTGGCACATGTCATTTTATGGGAAAATTAATGTTTTTTCGAATCTGCAATAACATAGAAAGGCCATTTTTTCATTTAAAACGAAAAAAAATCATATTAAAATTTCGTGTTAATTCTAACTTTGCAGAATAAAAAAGTTTTTTTGATTCTCTTTGTTTCATCGTTCGTAGCTGTCGTGGGGACCTTTAACGGCCATAATCAACGACGACCAACTTTTTCAAAACTGTTTTTTTTAAATAGCGATAATCGATGATTACAATTACAAGCAAACCATTATGTTTAAACATTTTTTTTTGTAATTGTCTGCTTTACAACTTCGTAGAACAGTTACACGTTATTTTAAAATTAAAAAAAAATGCTGCTAAATGAAAAAATACCTTTCTGGTTTATTGCAGATTCGATAAAAACTCTAAATTGCCCAAAAAATGACATGCACCATTTTTTTTCATTGAAAAATACTTTTTTCAAAATTTTGAGTACGCCATCAAATCGAGCGTCCAATTCTACCTAAAAATTCCTTTAACACCAAATATTCAAACCATCACCATTTCTGGCAGCAAATTATTGAAAAACGTGTCTTTTTTCGTATTGCATTGGACAAAAATACATTTTAGGGTTTTGAAAATCCGCGCCAAATCCGCGAAATTAGCGAAAGTGTTACACACCCTACACATCAGTAGAAGACTACAGACCAATTTCACTAACGTGTTGCGCATGTAAGATCGTCGAGAGAATGGGCAGCAGGAGACTCACCTACTTCCTGGAAGTAAACAAGCTAATCGCCCATAACCAGCACGCCTTTAGGGCAGGAAAAGGAGTCAACACCTACCTCGGACAACTAAGGAATATAATACAAATCACACCGAACTTGCAGAATTAGACCTGCTTAAGACATACAATAGAACGTGGACACCGAGAGTGATAGAAGCAGTTATAAAGTGGAATCTAGGAATATCTCTATCATTCAATCACTCCCTGATAAGACAAGCTGGAGCTGGATCCCAATGGATCAGAATCCAGCAGACATGATTTCCCGAGGCACATCAGTATTCCTTTCTGTTGTGCATTATTCGCATCACCATTCCGAAACATCGTAAAGTCTCCTGGAGGCGAGTGCTTCGAGTTTAGACGGGTTGTGCAAAAAAAAGTATGATGAAAGGGAACATCACGGAATGCATCTCTTTCAGAAGAACACAATGTTGCAGCTCATTCAGTCTTACAATGTAGAAAAAGAAAGTGGTCCTTCTCAAGTTCCGCACCCGAAGTGGCGGTTGAAGATCTTGAAAAAATCACCCCCAACAGCTTGATAGAGATTGATGTATACAAATATGACAGTGTAAACATGTTTAAAAACAACACAATATTTTTAAAACGTTACTTCATAAATAAGACATAACACTTTAAAAAATCCTGTAAAAATATTTTTATTAAATTTTCTTTTTACACTTGATTTTATTTGAAAAATAATCAAAGTAGATGCACAAGTTAGGGTGACTCCAATACATGACATCACCCTGCCTATAGGAAAGAATTGATTCAAGCCAAACTACTCACAGAACTTATGAAATGGGTAGTAAGTATCAATAATTAAAGTGAGATGTTGTTTTGATAACAAATTTTCTTGTGTGTAATTCATAATTACAACAAATGTAACAACAAATTACATGTTCAATGGGATAACGTAATGCATAATTACATAAAATAATGAATTACAGAATTTAAATCCCTCAAGAACAGAAACAAAATACAATTGAGCGAACCCATAGTAGAGACATAACTCACAAAATGAGTAAACCCGAAAGAAGGTTTGATGTTTGGACTTCATCAAGTAGAGCCACGGAACGCCATTTCTGACCAGGCCAAAAAACCAGACGAGACACCATATAATACTGTGGTAAGTAATCAAACCTTTTTCTATCCTGTTATATTCTATGTGATGAAAAGATAAAATTGGATGAGTGAGATTGCGGTATTAATTGGTGTGATACATCTCTCACCTCAACAACATAATTTAAAAACAAACAAAAACCGTAAGTATGGCCCAAGCACGGATCGAAATTTTAAGCAAAATACTAATGTGAAGCCTGTGCCGCGAGTTAACGATCACACCACATGAGGGCTGCTGATCGTTCACTTCGAGCTACCCGATAACAACATTTTTTTTAAATACCGAAACGTACCGAAGTACTTAACTTGCGTTAGCACGCCATGGCTCATACACTTGAAACAACGACCAGACCTGGAACGGGACATCGTAGAGTTTATCGGTGTCCCAAGGTTCGAAACCGGTCGCATTACGAGACACGCATGTCCATACATTGTCTGGACAAGATCCGAATTGCATTGACAAGGAAGAAGCAATTTCTCGCAACAGAAGGCGCTATCATCCAGTATGTTGAACAGGGGATGAATATGAGACACTTACATAGGTTAGCAGAAAACAATTCATTCCACGAAAAAAAAGTCCATCAGACAAAAAACATCAAAAAAAGGTGAAACCAAGTTGAAGAGAACCCGCCCTTCATCAGAATCGCCCTAAATCAAGACAAACCCGTCAGACAAAAGCAAAAACTCAAACCCAGAATAATCAATGCTCAAACTTGAGAGCCAACTAATACACCAGACAGTAGGACTAGATCAGAAATCTTACTCCCCGAAAACAACTCGGTGTTACGTTCGGCTCTTCCCACTTGGACAAAGAAGGCTGAATTATATCTACCACTAAACACAGTATCGCCAATTAATGCCACACCTAACCCCGAAACGCAACAACAATCAAGTGAATTAGCGGCATTCGATACATTTTTAGCATCGCGTTTATACTACACTCAAGAAACTCTGGAGAATCCACGTACTCCGAGTACTCCAAAGGTTATGCGGTACACTAGTCTCTTAATTCGCTAAGGAAGCAAGTACATAAGTTAAAAACGAGCCTGCCCTAGGACCTTCAACAGAGGTTCCTATGATGTCGCTGACGTCAGCACCACCACGAATCAACGTGCAACTAACATAAACAACAGTGATCAGACACGGCTTTGTGTTACATTTAATTAAGAATAAAGATCATCATTAGTATTCTGACCAACCTAGCAAGTAGTTCTTCCTTCCGAACGTATCATTGAAAACGCACTCAACGCGTTTATGTTTTTAATTTATATTTTTTTTCTCTCTTGAGCAATTCTCTGAGATTTCGGTCATTCGTTATTTTTTGGTATTTTTAATCCGGCTGTAAATTTTTTAATGCCTTCGGTATGCTCAAAGAAACCATTTTGCTTCATTAGTTTGTCCATATAATTTTCCATACAAATTTGGCAGCTCTCCATACAAAAAGGATACAGTCCAGACTCGATTATCCGAAGGCCTCGGAAAAAAAATCACTTCGGATAATCGAATCACGAAAAAGAAAATGTTTTCGTTGTCTAATTTTTGATTGTTGAGCAAAGGTATGACCCCTACACTACGCTAAATTTATTTAGAATTTGTAAACCCAAGATGGCGGTGATGCAATATTGAAAAAATGCATTTTATTTTTAATAGGCAATCAATAACTCAAATTTGACTAGAACTCAAATTTTATGTAAAAAAATAAGAAAATAAAAAAATACGAAAAAAAACTATTTTTCTTTGTGATTCGATTATCCGAAGTCCCATACAAACCTTCGGATAATCGAACTTCGGATAATCGACACTTCGGATAATCGAGGCTTCGGATAATCGAGTCTGGACTGTATATGAAAATGCAAAAATCTGTATCTTTGGAAGGAATTTTTAGATCGATTTGGTGTCTTCGGCAAAGTTGTAGGTATTATGAGGACTACACTGACAAAATATGATACACTGTACACAAAAATTTGGGTGATTTTTAATTTCACTTTTTGTCACTAAAACTTGATTTGCAAAAAAAGCACTTTTTTATTTTTTTTATATTTTTTCATATGTTTTAGGGGACATTAAATGCCAACATTTCAGAAAATTTCAGAATGTGCAAAATAATCTGTGACCGAGTTAGGAATTTTTGAAGCAATACAGATTTTTTTCAAAAAATCGTAATATTAGTCGCAAAAAATTTTCAACTTCATTTTTCGATGTCAAATCAAATTTGCAATAAAAAGTACTTAAGTGAAATTTTGATAAAGTGCACCGTTTTCAAGTTATAACAATTTCCTGTTTTTTGTTTTTTTTTTTTTGAAAATGGTCGTAGTTATTCATTTTTTGAAATTAACGCCCATTTTTTCCACTTTAGAAAAAAAAATTGAAAAACTGAGAAAATTCTCTATATTTTGCTTTTTGAACTTACGACCCTTAGTTGCTGAAATGTTGCCATGAAAACATTTAAAAACAGGAAAATTCATGTTTTCTAAGTCGATATCTCAGCAACTAATGGTTTGATTTCCAATGTTAAAATATGAAACATTCGTAAAATTTTTCGATCCATTTAATTTTTTTAAATTTTCATTTTTTTTAATTAAGGCTAACTTTTTAAAAGGGCGTATCATTGAATGTTTAACCCTTTTGAAATGTTAGTCTTGATTTATTTTTTTTTGAAAATATTGTTTTCGAAAAGATCGGAAAATTTCACAAAATTTTTCAACATTGTAAATCGAACCATTAGTTGCTGAGATATCGACGTTAGAAAATTGTGGGTTTGTTGGGTGAGACTATGTTTAAACCTTTGCATGGCAAAAGCTCAGCAACTAAGGGTTGTATCAACAAAGATCAAAAAAACTTTACTTACACATTCACTTTATCAACATTTAACTAAAGTACTCTTTGATTGCAAATTCGAAATGGCCACTCATCGATAAAATGAAGTTGAAAAAAAAATTGATTCAAAAATTCATTACTCGGTCAAAGATTTTTTTTTGCACATTCTAGAAATTTCTGAAAAGTTGGCATTTGATGTACCCTAAAGTAAATAAAAAAAAAAACTTGAAAAATAGAGTTATTTTGCAAATCAAGTTTTAGTGACAAAAAGTGAAATAGAGAATCACTAAAAATTGTTTTACCGTGTATCATTTTTTTTTTCAGTATAATCCTTATCCATACCTACAGCTTTGCCAAAGACACCAAATCGACCAAAAAATTCCTTCAAAAGATGCAGATTTTTGAATTTTCATAAATCATTTTTGTATGGACAGCTGCCAAATTTGTATGGAAAATTATATGGTCAAACTAATGATGCAAAATGACTTTTTTGGGCATACCAAAGGCACCTGAAAAGTTTCAGCCGGATTGAAAAATACCAAAATTAAAATTGCAAAAAAGAGAGATTTCCTAGAGAATTGCTCTCTTGTCTTTGTTTTACGAAAGAAATTAGAAATGGCCAATTTTAGCAACGAGGCCATTGAAGAAGTAAGTATTGAAACCAATTTTTGATATGGTTGAAGAAGAAAATAAAAAAAAATCAATGTGCAAATTAAGGAAGGAAGAATAGATGGTCAGGTGTCAGGGCCAATCGAAAAGGCGGATTTAATATACGAGGGCCTTATGGAGGACTTCAGGAAAGCGGGACGAAGACTTCGAAGTGGTAATAAGGTCCTGGCCAGCATCTACACTGGTGCGTTATAGCAGATTGAAATTTTCCATTAAAAACAAAACTTAACTAATGAAATAATATAAATCAACGCTCGCCATCGCCTTCAAGCTTGCTCACATCGAGAAAACACCGAACAAAATAGTTGTGCAAAAACATTCATTTTTCACACACTCGTCGTCTTGAGAATATTATTGCAATGTGTCTTTCTCTTATCGGCTAACTAATTTGTAGGGAATAACTACACACAACGTTTGATTTGTGACTAACTTAGATGATTTGATTGGAGCTCAACACTTGTCTGTTTTTTGACGGAATCGCGATTTTTTTTTTTTTTTTGTTTAGACTGTAACCTAACTCCTTCAACTCAGGTAATATGAGATCGAAAGTGGTTGGGACGACGGTGTAACGATGGCGGGAAATTAAATCGTGGAATTTCCCTCACTTGACCAACGCGCCACAGTTTCGTGGAATTCGATGAACCTTTTTACTTTCGCGGTTTTATGGCACGACCAAATGCGGCGTTTTTTGTTACCTTCAAAAAAAAAAGAAGCAAATTTTGTCTTTCTCTCTCCTCTCGCGACACTCACCCCCGGTCAATTCGGCGCCTACACTCACACCTCAAACAGCACGTTCAACTGTTATGTCCGCCGGTGGATGGCGATGCTGATGATGCTGACCCCGCACAGCACCACCGTTACGAAGCCCAGCGTCATGTACACCGAAGTGATGAGCCAAAAGGTGAACAGGTACAGCGACTTGTTGCAGTACTTGCCCATGGCCGGGTCGTAGTTGGGCTCGTAGATCCGGTAGATCCAGAACGATCCGATGATGAACCAGCCCAGCATGAAGCAGTTGATGAGGGTTTGGGTGGGCGATTGCCGCAGCCGTTCCAGCTCCTGCTCCTCGCGGCTGCGCACCCGCGTCGACAGGTGCAGCAGCTGTTTGAGCACGCCGAAGCCACCGCCGACCAGCAGATACACCGGGATGTACTCGCCCTGGGGGCAGTCGTACAGGTAGATCGAGCCGAACACGATCATGCACACCGGGATGACGATCGTGATGCCGAGGATGATGGTGCAGCCGACTGGAATTACAAATTTGAAAATTATAATAATTTACACAAATTAAAAAAAAAAATGTGTAAAAAGACGATTTTGACCCGTGCTCACTATTTCAACGACATCTCATTAACTACTCAACAGACTACCACTTTGACTTAATCATGAGATCTGATCATCACCTCCAGTGCAACCAAATCCATCTACTACAAAAATATCAACTTTTTGGCTAGTAGCGCTAATAATTTTTCACAAGCAAAAATTTTTAAGGTTATAGCCTTGTCTATTTTTTTTTTTTTAATTTTTGCATGACATACCATCTTTTAAAAGCACTTCACTTTAATCACAAAAATTGTCTAGGTGAACAAGTATTCCGGCCAGCCCTAAGGCTGACCTTACCTCCTCGGCGGTCTCTAGCGGAATGGCTCGAACAACGAATTCCATACATTTATGAACCTCTCGAATTGAGCCTTGCTTTCAGCTCTCCTCTCCATGTCTCTCTCGAGTTTGAACATACGCATGTTCTGATGCAGTATAAAATTTGATTATAATTTTAAGTACGTAATTTAGGGTTTGGACAAAATGATCGGAACAGCCAAAATTTTGTCAAAATTTAAATGCTCTGAATTTAAGCATTCGAAAGGGAAATTTTTCAAGCTTATAAATATGAACAGGAACCTGGTTATGGTCCATGACCACCTGAGATTTTGTGGTCTGTCCGGGAACATGTCAAAAAGCTGCTTTGGAAAACATCAAAATTTCAGCGGAATTTCAAATGCAATCAGCTGAAAGCAATTTAAAATGCATTCCCAGCGTTTAGTATCATTTTTAGCATGTTTGGGTTTATTAAAAAACTTTTGAATTGTTGCGTGGATGTTCGATGTACAGTACCTCAACTATTTGTTTTGTTCCCTTAAATATTTGTTTTCGTAAAATCTTACACTTTGTTAAAAACATACTGAACATATGTAAAATGCTTTTTAAAACCCTTTTTTGATCATTCAAATGTTGAAATTATGGCTTGTAATTTCAATTTCTGTATATTTTTTATGTTTTGCCTTAAAAATGTAAAATTGTAAACATTATAATTTCATTTGTAAACATTCTAAATCCTAAAATCAAAAAACAATCTAAAATTAAAAATAGATTTGCAAATTAGTGAATTTTTTAAAGTCCAGGTATTCCTCAAATTTAAAAAAAACTCTAAAATTAAAAAAATCTAAAAATTCCAAACAGTACCTATAAAAATTTAAAAAAAATCCAAAATTAAAAAATAGATTAAAATTTTAAACATTCCAAAAATACTCAAAAAATTTAAAAAATCAAAAATTAAAAAAAATTAAAATTCCAAATATTTCAACAAGGTTTTAAAAATTTAAAATATTTAAAAATTCAAAACATTCAAAAGATTCAAAAACAACAAAAAAAAAACAAAATTTCAAAAAAATTACAAATGTTAAAAAATTGTAAAGCTTTAAAAAAATGTAACACCTGTGATTTTTTGAAAATTGTAAAGATAATTTTTTTTTCAAATTTTCGAAGGTGTGGAACCTTTATGTTTAAAAAATCTACAATTTTAAAAGCTTCAAAATTTTTTAACAATTTAAGTAGTTAGATTACATTAATTCTAAAAGTTTCAAAAAAACATCTAAAATTACAAAAAAAAAAAGATTTTTTTTAAAATCTTAAAACAGTTATTTTAAAAATTAGAAAAAAATCAGATATTTCTAAAATTAAAAAAAAAATCCTGAAATTCTAATGGTTTTTGGAAAATCAAAGAAATCAAAGATTTCAAAAGGGTCAACAAAAATTCTAAAACATTTGCAAATTCTAAAATGTCTAAAAAATTAAAAAAAATCCAAAGATTCACAAAAATATTTTTTTAAAAATTATGAAAAATCTAAAGATTTCAAAAATTACAAATAGCAAAAAAAAATCAATTATTCTAAAATATCAAAAAAATCAAAGATTAATTTATTTTTAATTCAAAAATGTCATAAATCTAGAAAATAAGAAAAAAAAACATAATTTTCAAAAAATTACAGAAATTAAAAAATTCTAAAGCTTTCAAAATTCCTAAAGCTGTCAAAATTTTAAAATTTCAAAATATTCTAAAAAAAATTTAAAAAGCTTTAAAAAAATTCAAAAAAATTCCAATAATTCTAAAAAGTTTCAAAAGCCCAAAAAATAGAAAAAATAATAATTTTAAAATCCTTTTTTGTAAATTTCAAAACTACCGAAAAAATCTAAAAATTCAAAAAAAATCAAATATTTCTAAAAAAATTTAAAAATTTTGAAATTAATCAGATTTCAAAAATTCATTGAAATCAAAGATTTCAAAAGAATAAAAAAAATCTGCAAATTGTAAAATATCTAAAAATTTAAAAAAATAAAATCTACAACTTTGAAAAAAAAAATAAAGGCTGAAGTTTAAAAAAATTACAAATATTAAAAAAAAATCAAAAATTTTTAATCATTCTAAAAATACCAAAAATTTCAAAGATTTATTTGAGTTTCAAATCCAAAATTTCAAGAATTCAAAAATACGAAAAAAAAAACCTTAAATTTTTGAATGCCAAAAATACAAAAACAAACAAAAATACCGAAAATACCAAAAAACACTTCCAAAAATTTCAATAAAACAAAAAAACAAAACATCAAAAAATTTTAAAACACCAAAAATACCTAAAATATTTAAATTTCCAATATTACCAAACATACTAAAAATCCAATAATTTCAACACTTTTAAAAATCCCATAAAATTTAATAATTTTAAAATATACAAAAAACCCCAAACATTTCAACTAAGGTCTAAAAATTAGTTACAAATAATAAAAAAATTTCAACAATTTGAATAATTAAATTCCAATAATTCTTAAAAGTTTCAAAAATAAAAAAAAATAAAAAAAAGTAAATATTAATTTTAAAATACCAAAATTTAAAAATTTCAGAAATTACAAAAAAATATTCCAAATATTCCCGGAATTTAGAAAATTACTAAAATTCTAAAATTCCAAACAAAATCAAAAACTTAAAATCGAAAAAACCGAAAAAATTTAAAAATAAAAAGATCTAAATTTACAGAAATCAAAACCGTCCAAAAATTAAAAAAAAATCAAAAAATTTCAGAATTTCAGAAATTCTAAAATTTTCTAAAATCTAAAAACTCAATTATTTTAAAAATACCAAAAATTTCAAAAGTTCAAAAAAATTAAAAAAAAAATAAAATGCCACAATTAAAAAAAACATCAACACTTCCAAAAATTTCGAAATAACAAAAAACACAAAAATACAAAAATACCAAACATTTTAAAGATATCAAAAATTCGAAAAATACCAAAAATTTTAAAACTTTCAAAACATTTATAAAATTTAATAATTCTAAAATTTTAAAAATTTCAAAGAAAATTGAAATAACAAAAAATAAAAAAATAAAAACAAAAATAAATCAAAATACCAAAAATTTAAAATTTCCGAAAAATTCAAAATTCTTCACTTTTAAATTGGGCCGTTGCAAATATTTTTCAAGGTTTTAAAATTTTAAAATTAGAATGGATTATTGTGAAATATTTTAATTTATCTCAACAGCTTTCCTAACATGATGTTTTCAAATGTTCATTTAGACATGTATTAGAACATCGAAGACGCATTTCCATTGTAAAATGAATTGGCCATCACTTTTCCATCAACATAAAAGAGAGCCCGTTTTTCAACTCTCCGCAAACGGCCCGTGCATTTCTCACATTTCTGCAAACTTGGCAAAATCAGTCCAAACCAAACAAACTCGAGCTTTGCGGAGTTAAATTAGCCTCGCTCCCGTTCTCAAGAAATACTTTGCGAAATCGCCAGCTCAGCGCATTCAATACTCACGCGTCCCTAGCAACAGTATCACGACGTTCTTCAAAAAGTCCAACATCCCGGTCGAGGACTTGTGCGCCTCGCGCACCCTCCCAAACAACGAATCGTACGAGGGGGGCGGAGCATCCGGATTGATTGCCTCCTCGTAGCTGGGCGGTTCGCCACGGTTGTGATGCCGACTGCTGCTGCCACCCGCACTTTGGCCAACCGTCACGACGGTGTTGTTGCCGGCCGTAATGATGATCACATCGTTTCCCGTGACGACCCGCGTCGTTGAGGTTGATGGTGTGGCAGAGGCCGCCGCCGTCGGAGTGGCCGGAAGTTGATTGTATGAAGGCGGAGGTTGATGGTGGTGGCGTGGATTTGTACTCATCATTTGGTCTATCCTAGCTAGGTCGGCAGGGCTTCCGCCGGCGGTGTTGTTGGTCTGGAAGAGGAGGTCGGAGGAGAAGAAGCGGACCATTATGTTACGTCCTTCAAGGTCAAGCAGGAGAAGAAGACTGTTTTCGTTGAATGAATTAGTGTGGCACGCAACACCGAGCAGATCGATCTCAATTGATCTTTCGACCCGCGTCGTTCAACGCTTGGCGAGAGAGAGGACAAAGAAGCTGTCCCTTGTCCACTGTTTCTTCTTCTTCGCCTCTTTTGACTCTATTTCTTACCTGTTGAACGTAAATGTCGTGATAGTTGACGATTGTGTTATCGTCGTCGTTTGTACTAGACGCCATTTACAAGCATTCAGTAATAATTAATTAGTAGCACTATCCTAAACTAGAGAACCGCTGAATCAGCTAATCGTTCCTACGAACTCATTGAACTCCGGGAAATTCCGGCGCACCTGGTCGTGAAGCCCCAAGGGGCGGTGACCAACAACTCTCTTTGTTCTTGAACACCCTCTCCAAACAATTTTCACGCACTCTTAAAACAATCACTAAACTCGCGACCACGCTCACACAAAAAAAAAACTGGTCCCCACGGGAGGATTGCACGATCACGGTTCTACCAAGCACTTAATAACTATTTTTGACGGCCGCCGCAGATGGACGATGATGTCATTTTGATTGAAAGGAGGCTTTGCTGCAGTTTGACAGATCGAACCAGAGAATGCATGCTGAAAAAGTGCATTTTCAAAACATCAAAACAGCAGCAGCAGGCGGTGCATCGCGATGCAATCGAAAAGGTGACCCGAGCAGAAATGCGAAGAGGGAGAAGGTTGAAATGTTTCAGGTTGTGGTACTCATTTAATGGGTTCGACATTAACCCTCTACAACCTCCCAGTCAAATCAATCCAAATGCTGAAACGGAATCTAATTAGAATCGTATACAAATTCCGTTTCAAACGCAACAACCGGTTCGAACACGGAACCGGTTGTTGCGTTTGAAACGGAATTTGTATACGATTCTAATTAGAGTCCGTTTCAGTATTCGGATTGATTTGACTGGGCTATAGGTTATAACCCCCCGCCTCTAAACCCTAACCAAAAATCATGATTTTCTGAGTTCAATATCCCACTTTTCATACGAACTTTTCAGTTCAACCCATATAACGATTTTTATATGGTTGTAGTACCTGAACTCAAAAAATCGTATGAAAGTGGGATATTAAACTCAGAAAATCATGATTTTTGGTAAGGGTGTAGACGGGCTTCGATCTAAAAACTCGCCAAAAATCAATTTTCAACCGATTTTTGATCTTTGAAAAGAGAATTTTAGGGTTGGGAGTTTTACTTGTTTTATGTGACTTTTCCAATGTTTTTGAAAATGTTTTTTTTACAATCATTTCCTATAGTTTAGTAAAAAGTAGTATGCAGTAATTTTTGTAGTGTCCCAGACTATGTCGTTTTACAATTATAATGATGTTTTACAATTATAGAAAATGTGAAAAAAAGCAAAAAATTGTAAAAGTGAAGGTGTGAGGAGGAGGAGGAATAAATTAGATAGGCAAAATGTAATGACAAAATGTTGTAGAATAGGCCAAATAATACCGAAAACAAACATAAACTAAACAATATAAATTTGATATAAATGCAAATTAAAATACAGAAAATGAACAAAAAAAACATAAAACAAGTGAAGTAAAGTTTTTCGTAGATCAAAAGTTACTCAAAATGACTTTCTGAACACGGGAAAAATAAAAATCTTCGAAAAAACTTTGGGCAGTAGAGGGTTAATCAACGGATTATATTGTTAGATAGAATTTTGTTGAAATTTATAAAATTTCTATACAGTCCAGAATTGATTGTCTAAAGTCCTTCAGAAAATTTAATTTTAAATTCAAGTTAATAAGGTACCCTATATGTCAATTTATAGGTACAACGGTAAAAAACACGATCAAAACCCATTTATGATCACTTTTTTTCATTTTAATAAAACAAAATATTGACAAGACAACATTATTAATATGGATCAACTATGGTCCCCTTGGAACGAGCTGTAAAGTTTTTAAAACCCAATTTGAATCAAAACATTTTTAATCATTATTGCCTTGCTTGAATATGACACCACAAATGCTGCAAAGTGATATAGGAATAGGCAATCAAACGTCAAAATTACCCCCCACCAGGGGGCGCTGAAACTTGGGGTGAAGTTTTCTTTATAACCTACAGCGAGTAAATTGGTTTGAAATTTGAAATCGTTTTATTTCATCATAAAATCGACTTTAGTAGCAAATTATACCATTTTCAGGTAAGAAATAAATAGCTTAATTGATATTAACGAAAATATTTTTGTGATGGCCGATTTAACCTGTTCATTATCTGATTCAAAATAAGGGAATGTTTTAATCAACCAAAACCTAACTAATCAATTGAGAATGTAGATTATCCAAGTGGACAAATATGTTTTAAGGTCACTTCTACCATAAAAGCAAAGCTCTGCTTGAAAAATGGTAATTGGAATGAGTTTCAAAATTAGCAATCTAACCTCATTCTCGCGTTTTCAATCCGGATCTCAGAATTTTCAATGAAAAAGGCAACTTAGCAAAAAAATTAAAAAGTCAGTCGATAGAACTTTTTATTTCTTACCTCCTGCTAACTTTATTTTATTCCAAAAGATCAATTTTCTTTTTAAAAAACCATAAAATAGTTTTCACTCCCCTTTGCACTTATCGCGCAAAAACGTAAACGTAACCTTGCGCCAAAGTTCTCCTACTCGAATGTAGGTGGCGAATCGAGTTTTTAGCTTTGGTTTTGGGGGCCTATATGTTATTCAAAAATTATTTTGATGATAACAGGAAATTAAATTTAATTAATTTGAGGTTGCTTAAATCGAATAAATCATTCCAAATGTTGTATTTTTTGGTGAAAAAACTAAACGGAAAAAGTTGAAATTATAGTTCCTCACATTGCACAAAGTATTAAAAAATATTATAATTTGTTACCCAGAAAAAAAAATATTTAAGGAGTACAACATATCAGTAACATCGTGTTGTTTTTCTTGGTAAAGAAAAAAAATAAAAAATAAAATAATTTTAGAATTTAAGAATTCTAGAATTCTAGAATTTTAGAATTTTTGAATTTTGGAATTTTAGAATTTTAGAATTTTAGAATTTTGGAATTTTAGAATTTTAGAATTTTAGAATTTTAGAATTTTAGAATTTTAGAATTTTAGAATTTTAGAATTTTAGAATTTTAGAATTTTAGAATTTTAGAATTTTAGAATTTTAGAATTTTAGAATTTTAGAATTTTAGAATTTTAGGATTTTAGAATTTTAGAATTTTAGAATTTTAGAATTTTAGAATTTTAGAATTTTAGAATTTTAGAATTTTAGAATTTTAGAATTTTAGAATTTTAGAATTTTAGAATTTTAGAATTTTAGAATTTTAGAATTTTAGAATTTTAGAATTTTAGAATTTTAGAATTTTAGAATTTTAGAATTTTAGAATTTTAGAATTTTAGAATTTTAGAATTTTAGAATTTTAGAATTTTAGAATTTGCGAATTTTAGAATTTTAGAATTTTAGAATTTTAGAATTTTAGAATTTTAGAATTTTAGAATTTTAGAATTTTAGAATTTTAGAATTTTAGAATTTTAGAATTTTAGAATTTAAGAAATTTAGAATTTTAGAATTTTAGAATTTTAGAATTTTAGAATTTTAGAATTTTAGAATTTTAGAATTTTAGAATTTTAGAATTTTAGAATTTTAGAATTTTAGAATTTTAGAATTTTAGAATTTTAGAATTTTAGAATTTTAGAATTTTAGAATTTTAGAATTTTAGAATTTTAGAATATTAGAATTTTAGAATTTTAGAATTTTAGAATTTTAGAATTTTAGAATTTTAGAATTTTAGAATTTTAGAATTTTAGAATTTTAGAATTTTAGAATTTTAGAATTTTAGAATTTTAGAATTTTAGAATTTTAGAATTTTAGAATTTTAGAATTTTAGAATTTTAGAATTTTAGAATTTTAGAATTTTAGAATTTTAGAATTTTAGAATTTTAGAATTTTAGAATTTTAGAATTTTAGAATTTTAGAATTTTAGAATTTTAGAATTTTAGAATTTTAGAATTTTAGAATTTTAGAATTTTAGAATTTTAGAATTTTAGAATTTTAGAATTTTAGAATTTTAGAATTTTAGAATTTTAGAATTTTAGAATTTTAGAATTTTAGAATTTTAGAATTTTAGAATTTTAGAATTTTAGAATTGTAGAATTTTTGAATTTTTGAATTTTTGAATTTTAGAATTTTAGAATTTTAGAATTTTAGAATTTTAGAATTTTAGAATTTTAGAATTTTAGAATTTTAGAATTTTAGAATTTTAGAATTTTAGAATTTTAGAATTTTAGAATTTTAGAATTTTAGAATTTTAGAATTTTAGAATTTTAGAATTTTAGAATTTTAGAATTTTAGAATTTTAGAATTTTAGAATTTTAGAATTTTAGAATTTTAGAATTTTAGAATTTTAGAATTTTAGAATTTTAGAATTTTAGAATTTTAGAATTTTAGAATTTTAGAATTTTAGAATTTTAGAATTTTAGAATTTTAGAATTTTAGAATTTTAGAATTTTAGAATTTTAGAATTTTAGAATTTTAGAATTTCAGAATTTTAGAATTTTAGAATTTTTAGAATTTTAGAATTTTAGAATTTTAGAATTTTAGAATTTTAGAATTTTAGAATTTTAGAATTTTAGAATTTTAGAATTTTAGAATTTTAGAATTTTAGAATTTTAGAATTTTATTTTGTTTAATTCGAATAGATTCAGCATTTTGAGGTTAAATTATTTTATAAATGTAAATGTTTATCAAATACAAAATTATTTAAACGTATTCGCAGGAATAAATTTTTAAGCACGCAAAATTGCTTACCTACACAAGATTCAATTTAACTAGCCAACCAAATTGTGTGAAACATTTCAAACTTATCGTTTTCTCCAGGCCGCCTTCAAAGCTCGATCAAAACATAAGAAAACTGTCATTTCACAAAAACAACGAGGTGCTTACACAATTCACCGCTGAAATAAAAATAATTTCCAAATAATTCAGTGAAAAAGTTAAATGTTCCTGCTCTAAAATGTCCCACCGGCAACTTCTCAACCGCTCGGCCGGTCCGCGCTCACTTCTTTCCCTGCTGCGACCCTCTCTGACCCGCTTTTACTCATCGTCGGTAACATCGAAAGACTCCGCCGAAGAAGTCGCCGCCGAGGAACTCCCGGTCACTTTTGTCGAGGACGATGGCCTCGAGGCGGAACGGGAAGCTCGCATCCAGGCGGCGCGAAACAAGTCCCGGCTGCTGCCCCAACACCGAAATATGCTGCACAACGCGCTGCCGTACGAGCAGTCCCAGTCGTGGATCCACGAAACGGTCAAGTACAAACGGATGATGGTTGGCCGGTACGGGCTGGACGGCAGCAAGGTCGATCCGAGAATCTGCTACCCAACAAAGCAGGAAGCGCTTGAGCGATCCGAATACGAAAAGGTTGCCTTTCCGCACACCCTCCAGGAGATGATGGCCGTGAACCGGAAGGCAAAGCAGGACAAGATTGCTAAAATTAAGACGCGGGAGGAGGAGATTGCCAAGAAGATGGAAAAGCTGGACCAGTGGACGGCGGATTTGAACGCACGGATCGCGAAGAAGGAAGCTGACGCGAGGGCAGCCAAGGAGCGGAAGGATCGGTTGGTGGAGGAGGTGCGACGACACTTTGGCTTCAAGATCGACCCTCGGGACGAGCGATTCCAGGAGATGTTGGCCCAGAAGGAGAAGGAAGACCGGAAGAAGGTGAAGGAGGCCAAGCGGGCGGAGAAGGAGGTCAAGATGATGGAGAAGCTGAAGAAGAAGACGGCCAACCTGGAAAAGGACGCGTCGAAGGAGGAGGATGTCGACGAAGATAAAAAGTAGTCGCGTGGTCAGAACTAGAATTTTATTGATATCGAAGGGAGAATTGAAGCTTTTTCCTACGAATAAATTAAGAGATGTAGCTGCAAATTTGGCTTAACGCTGTCCGCCGGCTTCCGGGTTGGTGGCCCCTGAGATCAGCACCAGGATGACGACCGGCACGATGTACATCCACTGGAAAGAAATGTCCCTGTTAGAGCGAGCGAGCTCATGCGATCAACAAAATTATCCAAATTTCAACTCACGTATTTCGCGAAGAACCCGCGATTGTCCTTCGTCTCGCCCCTTTCGCGCGCTTCCCGCTCCCGTTCCATCTTCTGGATGAAGCTGGCCGTGTCCGGGATCGGTGCGTTCTCCATCGCCTTCACGTACACGTCCGTGTTGAACTCGTCTAGCACGTCAATGTCCCGGTTGTTCAGATCACGGCAATCGCCGTAATTCCCGTTGTTGACCGACTGCGTAATCCCCGTCACCGAACCGGCGTGGTCCAGCGAAACCCACAGCACGTCCGTTAGCTGCGATTTGGCCAGGGCACATGCCTTCGACGAGGTCAGGAACTTGGACCGCGATCCGTCCGATTCGACGACGTGCGCCTCCAACCGGTACAGGCGATTCTCTTCCGCCAGCTTCCGGAACAGGTTCCGCTCGTGGGCCGTCAGCGGTTCCTGCGAGACGCTGTTGGCGCCCGTGTTCAGGCTCGTGATGGACACGTTGCCGCGGAGCGTGAATTTGTGCGGTTCGTGCAGATCCAGCGCGTGGTAAAGTTCGATGTTGAGCCAGCCGTCATATTCGAGGTGGGTCTGAACAAATAGTGAAATAACCTGAGTGACTTCAAGTTCAAAAGACAAAATAACTACTCACCGCATCCAATACCAGTACAATACTGCACAGCAGTACTAAAAGTGATCCCTTCATTTTGTAAAACTATTAAAATTTGCTAAATTTTCCTCCAATTTGGGCAAAGTCGTCCGAAAATTATTGATTGCACTTTTATTTTGACAGATCGCGTTCTGTTCAGAGCAAAAGTGACAGCATCAGCTGATTCTTATCGTTTTTGTGTCAAACGTGTGCGGGCTGAAATGTTTCGCTGCACTCTAAATTTAAATGCACCGTACACGCTCATATCGAATGATTATTTTCTGAGTTATTTTCACACATTTTGGAATGAACCGCTCTGACCGCCAAAATTGACCCAGAAAAATAAGCTTTATCATTGTGAACAATAAAATCACAAAATGCTTAATTTTAGGACATATTGGCCATTTTTCTTGATTGAGAAAATTATTTTTACAATCTATTATTAACTCAATTTAATGTCTAAAAGCTATCCTGGTAGCGGACCGGATCAATTTTTCATTTAAAACTAAAATAAAAACAGCTTTCAAAACTATGTTTACAAACTTTCGCCAAAGTTATTTTCATTGGTCATCTGAGTATAGTCTTCCCACATATTCGGAACACTTTTGTGATAATTTGTCAATAGCATGCCAAATGGAGTATTTTTGTCGACCCTACTATTTTTAGGATCTTCATTTGGACATTCTCTTGCTATTTTACTAGTAAAAGTAATACTTTTTGAACAAAAAACTTCATTTCAAGACTATTTTATCCAGAGCAGCAAAACACTGCCACCAAATTGCCTGTTCCATAATTGTGGGATGATATTGTGTCTTCCACAAATGTGGAACACCTGAGTTTAACTGATATTTCCACAAAAAAGTTATCAGACCATGTATAAAACACCAGAAAGCTTGAGTTTCATTGGTTTCATTGTGTGAAGTCATTATTTTGTTACAAATATGTACCACTGGAGAGATCCAAAGTTTGTTTACATCCGTTAGAAAAAAGTGCTCCTAATTTGTGGATTTCGAGGGTCAATATTTTTTCTTTAAAAAATTATATAAAACGTAAAAAATTACCGTCGGTCAAAACATCAATCGGAAGATCTCAAGAGAAGGTAAAAGCAAATCATAATGTTCAACTATCGATTTTCTATGATTTTTTGAACATCGGCCTGTATGACTCTATGAAATCAAAAAAAAAAAAAAATAGCGATCGCTCAAAAATGTGAAGTAGAGCCAGTAAGGTTTGGCAGGTTTGCTTTAAAGCTTTTTTTTTTAAATTGAGGAAAATAAAAAAATAAAAAAAATCATATTTTATATAAGTCTTAGAGATTTCCTGAAATGTTAAGGTCTTGTCATCTTTCAGTAAGCAAAAATCAGTAAATTTAGTTTAAGTACGTATGTGTATTCACAGCGAGATCCATGTCTTTTGTAATTGTTCGTAAGGTCCTGCAATAAGTTTAATGATTTTGAGAAAACCAAGTTTTATGATTATTTTTTGGAAGCCAATTGTTGAACACCTTGTTAAGTACCAGTTAGACTAGGAACAGAGAAGGATTAGAATAACAGAGGTAGAAGTAGAATCCCGGATAGATAAACCAAGTTTAGCCTTACTTAAGTAGTTAGTGATTCTAACCCGTTTTAAGAGTAACCTTAAGCCTACGCTGACGACCCAAGCCTAGTACCGATTAAACCTACTATCACCAATTTGGTATACCTTCTGATTCGAGCTCGACGAAGCTTGCCCAAACACGTCCGACAGTTTGCCGTCGCTGCTGCTACTGTCGTCGACGGAATGGGACAAACCCGCACTTCCGATCGTCGAAATCGTCGCAGTTTGCTTGCTTTTCGTGGACCTGCAGATTCGCAACACATTTTTATTGGACATATAAACGAGGGCTCCCATAACGAACAGGATGCCGACTACGACTATGGTGATAGTTACGGTCAGTTGGACGTCCTCGGGCAGGCTCGAGTGGGGCGGCGGGATCTCCGGATAGCGCTCCGATTCGTCAGCTCGGATGTCGGCGAGTTCCTGCGCGGAGATGTCCTTGCGCCACCAGGTCCAGACGCCGCCGTGGTTGGCCGGATTGCCGGCAGGGTCGTGCGGTTTGTTGCGAGGTTTCTTCGCGAGGCGCCGTAGGGTCTCGACCTTAGTGCGAAGCTCGCGGAATTTGAACGGTTCGCGGGCGGAAATGTCGTTGAGTTCGCACGGGTCGTTGACGATGTCGAACAGGCAGGCTCGTTTCAACGGGTTGCAAGTGGTTGGGTGAAGGGGCTTGTGGCAGACCACTCGAGAGTGCTTCCTCAGGTGTTTGATGAGCTCGTTGGATAGGACATCACCGGATAGTTGGGCGATCTCAGTTTCCAGTACTGTCTTGATGTACTCTTCGTCGCTTGGGTGAGGATCTTCGTTGTTCAGCTGGCCGTACCAGCCATCAAAATTACCACCACCCGTGGTTCCGTTGACGTACTTGAACCCATTCTCCATGTAGCTGCTGTACCCGAAGATCTCGTCGATCATGTTCAAGATCACCCTCCTTGGGTACCCGGTATCATAAGACAGCGCTTCCCACTGATCAACGCCGTCAACTTCGGAACTGTTTCTAGCTTGAGGAAGTCGAATACCTGCGATCGAGGCAAAGGTCGGCAGCCAGTCCGAGATGTGGATATACTGGTTCGAAACCCGTTGACGTTCCTCGAGCAGTGGACTCCAGATGGCGGCTACGTTACGGGTCGCTCCCTCCCATGGGGAGTTCTTTTGCTGAAAATTTAATATTTTCATCAATATTTGGTTCATTTAGAAGAAAGATTATGAACTAACTCCTCTTAGTGGGAAGTTGGAACCGCTGTTGGAGTGCAGTCCAAAGGACGGGGCGCCGTTGTCCGAGATAAACAGGATAATTGAGTTCTGGATCATGTTCTTGGCGCGCAAGCTCTTGAAAATAGCGCCAACGCTGTCGTCGAGCTTGGAAACCATTGCTGAAAGTTGAATTTATTTTGTTTTAATTAAATCATTCTAATTTTTAATTTTTAGTTTTTAGTTTTTAGTTTTTAGTTTTTAGTTTTTAGTTTTTAGTTTTTAGTTTTTAGTTTTTAGTTTTTAGTTTTTAGTTTTTAGTTTTTAGTTTTTAGTTTTTAGTTTTTAGTTTTTAGTTTTTAGTTTTTAGTTTTTAGTTTTTAGTTTTTAGTTTTTAGTTTTTAGTTTTTAGTTTTTAGTTTTTAGTTTTTAGTTTTTAGTTTTTAGTTTTTAGTTTTTAGTTTTTAGTTTTTAGTTTTTAGTTTTTAGTTTTTAGTTTTTAGTTTTTAGTTTTTAATTTTTAGTTTTTAGTTTTTAGTTTTTAGAAAAATGTAAAATATTAAGTTTACCTACCTGCATAAACCCTGCGGTTCTCATCAGAAATATGTTCAAACTTCTTAATGCGTTCCTCCGGAGCCTGCAACGGATCGTTATCGTTTCCGGTGTGGGGCGCCAAATGGTTCACCATCAGAAACAGAGGTTCACTCGGGTTATGCTTGTCGATAATCCGACTGGCCGCGTCCGTAAAATGATCCGTTGCGTACGTTCCATTCGCATCGTAATCTACCGCCAAATTGTGCCGCATGTCATAGCCGGTGTAGTTGGTCTAGAATTATTTTTATTTTAATTGGTATAAATTTCTGAATACTCCCTTGAAGAGCACTTACTGAAGACATTTTGTTGGAAAAATCCCAGAAATCAATGTAAGGTCCCAAATATCCAACATGAGTGTCAAATCCTCTCATCGTGGGAGTGTACTGCTGGGCAAAGAACCCTAAATGCCACTTCCCCACCAAATGTGTCCTATATCCGGCCTCCCGAAAGTATTCCGGCATAATCTTCTGGTCCAGCCCGAGGCCCCACGGCTCGTCGGAATCGATCACGTAATGCTGCATTCCGACACTGATCGGATTCCGCCCCGTCATAATGGCCGCCCTCGAGGGAGTGCACATCGGCGCGGTGTAGTGCCGGTTAAGGATGATCCCTCCGTAGGCCAGCGCGTCAATGTTCGGCGTGGGGATCTGGTTCGACCCGTGAAATCCCACATCGTTCCAGCCCATGTCGTCCGCCATGATGATCACGATGTGAGGTTTCTGACCGCTTTCGTACAGAGTGTTGCACGTGGTCAGGACCAGCAGCGTGGTGAGGACGAAGATCGACTTCATGGTTTAATCTGTGAAACAAAAGATAAAAAATAATTTTAGCGATGCATTTTTGCAGTTCCTCCCCCCCACTTTGATATGCAAGACCTTGCCCTCTAATAGCACTAATCGTAAGATCTCGTACCACTTCTGTGTAGCTCAGTCATTCAGTTGTGTAACACAAAATTTCACTCAAAACCCCGCGGCCGGTTTGTTTGTTGTTTGTACAGCCTTGTCTTGTTGGTGTACACGTTTTATAGATAAAATAATAATAATTATTACATCGTATACGGGAGAGATAGCCTACGAGTGAGGGAGGCGTCATTATGAAAAGTGCAATGATCATACGATCTGAACTTGTTTGGTTAGGATTTGAATTGTTAATTTGGATTGGTTGGAACTTTAAAACTTAATACTGCTCATGTTCGAATAAATGTTCTAGATGACTAATTCTAGCCCAAAATAGGATTTTTAGGTACTTTTTAAGCTCGGTGCTGAAAAGGCAGAATGCATAACGTGATTTCCGAATGCTCCTCACTACCCTCACTACAGTTGTAAACATAAACAAAGTAGAAGGCTGTGTTCAAGCTCAAGCGTGACATAGCTTTTTACTGCTGAAGTGATTTGCTCACTTTGGGTTCTCATACCCTGAGTTCTTTTTTTTAAAGGTCCAATAAACCAAATTTTCAGTTTTTGCTTTTTGGGTGTTTTTTAATACCCCTGACTCAAAGCGGTTTCAAAAACACACAAAGGCAAAAACTGGAAATTTGGTTTATTGGACCTTTTTAAAAAAAATTCCAGATATCAAGTTCCATAGAGAAATGATGAACTAGTTTTCTTTAAAAAGTAAAAATAAAATAAATATGAAAATTTATTTGGCAAAGACAACAATTAGTTATTTATAAGAACATGGGAAGTAACATACTAGCGATGTCTTATTTTCCAGAAGAATTTATTTAACGTTTAAACTTTTAATTTTGAAATAAGGCCATTGCAAATATTTTTCAAAGTTTATGTCCCTCGACTATGACCAAAGTCGAGGGAGAGGGGGGGGGGGGGAAATAAGAAAGCATAAAAATTGAAATTACGAGCCATGGTTTCAACATTTTAATGAAAAAAGTGTTTTAAAAGCATTATACACCTGTCCAGTTGTTTTGCCATAATTAGTTTCCCTTTCAACCCTTTTAGGCCTGATGGATCATGTCAAACGAACGGGGTCACTTTTTAGTTTGACACCACTTTTACACGGAGTTCACACACACTATCAAACGTTTGTTTTGATAGTGTGCGTAAGCGCTGTGTAAAAAGTGACAGTTCGTCACTTTTTAGTTTGACTTTGACCAACCAACGGGGTACAAACTTAAAAAGTGTCAAACGAAAAAGTGACCAACCACCGGGGGTTGAGTGTATACCCAAAAATCAAAATTGTCAAAACGTGCCTATAATTTTCATATGGTCTTAAGAATCATTTTCCCATCATAATCCTATTTTTCCAAATTCAGGTTTGAAACAGTTAAACAGGCAGCAAAACAATTTTATCATTCTTGAAATCATGATAATTTTATTTTATTAAATTTGTTGATCCAATTTTCGTTCTATTTTTTTATTGTAATCTATTTTTTGATTAAAAATTATATGAGAAAGAAGATTATACTTGGTACAAAAAGATCATAGACAAATTGAAAAATATCAAACAATCTATTTTATTTTGATCAATAATACACATTTTTCGATTTAAAAAAAAACACCACATAACAGTGCTATTTAAAAAAAAATCATTCAAAAAACCACTGAAAAAATAAGCAAAATATTTCAAATAAAAAAGTTCAATCAAATGCTAAAAGAAATTTCTGTCAAAAAAATAAAAATGTCTAAACATAATAATAAATATAATTGTTTATAGAGCAATTCCAGCCCAAATCAGTAATTTTTTAGATACTTTTTTCTCGACCCTCTCCGATCTCAATGAAACTTTGCAGACATGTTATCCTAGGCATATTTAAACCATTTTTGTGTATATGGAGCCAGTTACACTCGATAATGACATTTGAGAATGGCGTGAGTGTTTTGAATATTTTTGTATTTCGTAATTTAAATATTGTTGTATCTCGAAGCCGTTGCATCGTATCAAAAAGTGGTCAAAGACAAACTTGTAGGAAATTCGACGGGCTTTCCGAAAAAAATATACTGGAAGAAAAAAACAATCCACTTTTACGAGTTTTTTTGATTTTAAGTTAAAAAGTCAAATTTGAAGGTGAGCCCACGATTTTTTTTCGTTCAAAATTTTTGTGAAAATAGCCTAAGATGTTACAAAAAGACTCACGAAAAATGCAAGATGGAGCAACTCACCTAAAAAAATACAAAAATCATTTACTGAAACTGTTTTTTTGAAACGTCAACATTTTCGAAAACCGAACTCAAGAGTCGATTCTCCAGACAATTTTACATAAAAGTCTTCATATTGACTATTGTCCTAAGTCCAATCCATGTAAAGTTACAGCGGTTCTAAAAATAAAAATGTTGAAAAAATAGGTTTTTTGATGGTTTTAAACTATTTCTTTATGACAGACTTTATTTTTCAGTCTCGAAAATATTTTTACCGGAAAGCTCGTCCAATTTCCCATAAGTTTGTCTTTGACCACATTTCAATTGGATGTATGGGCTTACTGATATAAGCTAATTATATTGCTCATAACTGAAAACATAATATTTTTTCAGTGTAGTATAGTAACCTGGATAGTAAATTAGCTTATATCTGTAAGGATAGTAAATTAGCTTAAATCTGTAAATAGTTAAAAACCATCAAAAAACCTATTTTTTAAACATTTTTATTCTTAGAACCGCTGTAACTTTACATGGATTGGACTTAGGACAATGGTCAATATGGAGACTTTTATGTAAAATTGTCTGGAGAATCGATTCCCGTATTCGGTTTTTGAAAATTTTGACGTTTAGAACACTTTTCAAAAAAAAACAGTTTCAGTAAATGATTTTTGTATTTTTTTAGGTGAGTTGCTCCATCCTGCATTTTTCGTGAGTCTTTTTGTAACATCTTAGGCTATCTTCACAAAAATTTTTGAACGAAAAAAAATCGTGGGCTCCCCCTCAAATTTGACTTTTAAACTTAAAAATCAAAAAATCTCATAAAAGTTGGGTGTTTTTTTCTTTCAGTGTATTTTTATCGAAAAGCCCGTCAAATTTCCTACAAGTTTGTCTTTGACCATTTTTTGATACGATGCAATATTTAAATTACGAAATACAAAAATATTTAAAACACTTACGCCCTTCTCAAATGTCATTATCAAGTGTAACTGGCTCCATATACACAAAAATGGCTTATATATGCCTAGGATAACATGTCTACAAAGTTTCATTGAAATTGGAGAGGGTCGGGTACGACCGATTCCCTATTTGACATGGAATTGCTCTATAGTAAAATATTGTTCAATAACTATTTTATATTTTAACATGAAATTTTTTGAGAACGGATTGATGTGGAATGTTGAATATTTTTTTAATTGATAATGGAAGTATAGTGTCAATTTTTTTTCAAACTATTAAATTCTAGAACATTCATTTTTTTTCCATGCAGCCCGCGATTCTGAGGGAGAAATAGCAATTTGGCCAGCGATGTGAAGCTGACCGAGGACCACTGGCCTAGGATAGCATATCAACCAAGTTTCAATGGAATCGGAGACGGATGAGTGAAAAAGTGTCTGAAAAATTACTGTTTTGGGCTAAAATTGCTTAACTTAAAATGATTTTTGAAATTTTGCTTGACCATAAATGAACTTTTTTTCAAAAAGCGCAAAAGATGCATTTTATGAGTAACCTAAAACATCTACAAAGTATCGAAAATAAAAAAAAATAGTTGTTTTAGTAATTCAACTTGTAATGATAAAAGCTAAATAAAAAAACTAAAACAAAAAATTACATGTACCTTTTTATGATAACCTGCAATTTTTCCAAAGACAGTAAATCGATCAGAAAATTCCTCCTCAAAATACAGATTGTGTATGACCGCCAGCAACAATGTATGGAACTCTGCTGGAATACAATGTACGGAACTTATGATACAAAATGGCTTTTTTAGACATAGGGAATGCATGTACAAAGTATCCAAATCAAAAAGAACTAAAAAAAGAAACTAAAAACAATTAGAATTCTAAAGAATTAACTTAAAAAACTTATGTTTGCAATGTAAATATAAATTATAAAATAAATCAAATTAAAAAAAAAATTTGGCACTTCAAACCTGGTGCCAAACCTGTGATTTAACCCTTTCAAGCCTGATGGATCTTATTGACCCAAAAATCTAAATTTTCTGCCCAATAATTTTCTATGATCCTAAAAATCAGATTAACGTGAAGACTTCCATCATTGCCACGATTTTTCGTTCAAAGATATAAATTTTGCGTCGCTATCAATATTTTGAAAAAATTCCTTCTACAAGTTGTTTAGAATAGAGCCCTCCACATGCTGATTCCCATTTACGAATATCCCATTCCTTGCAAAATTATGGAAATCGTCATTAATCAATGATTGCCAACTAGGACGTCAATGATTTACCACAAAATTAAATAAATTTTGAAACACATTTGATTTAGACCAAAAATTCATTCAGTGGCTTCAAGAAGGCCACAACCGGCACAAGCTGATTCATTTTGGTGCAGAAATTCGTTAAATTGAATTCAATACAGAGAATTTTAGAGTGTTGATCAATTTTCTTCGAAAATGATCAACGGCTTCTCCTTAAAGCAACACATCTATTTTAAAACAAATTTGTCAATATTTTCGAATCTATAAAAATAAAAACAAAATTTCAAATGTTGAATTTTAAATTTCAAATAAATCTAAAACTAAAACTTAAACAATAGCTTTGTTTTAGAATACATCAGAATATTATCAAAATAATATTCTAAGCTCAATAATTAAATTGAAAATTTTACTTTAAAGTATTAACAACTTGAAAATACTCACCTAAACCAGCTTCGTCCAAACCACAACAAATTCGCTCAACCGATCCTCTTCTCTTCCCCGCGAAGCGTCCAATTGTTCGGAGATTCCCCCCTTGCTGGTCAACACCGTCCGTGGTTCAGTTCAACCGCATTGAATCACTGCCCAATTATCGATCAACCGGCTCCTTCCAACAAACGTGCTGAGACTCAATTGAATTACGGCGGCTGATTTGGGAAGTGGCTCAATCACACACGTTCGCGCGCTCGATCAATTTTGGGGCGTTCAATCAATCGCGATTCTCAACGGAACTCCGGAACTGCCTAAGTACACACGGTTTGGAGATGTCTCGCGCAAGGACAAGGGACTGTTTACGGTGAGGATCACAACTGTTTTGTATTCCAGAAGAGTGACGCCACGCCACGCTATGGTGAGTCCACAATTTAAACTAATTTATTTTATGACTGATGTGGTTCCCGCCGCGATCAACAATAACGCGAGAACAGTCCGGAGTGGTAGCTAAGGGGATGTTTTTCCGCGTATCGACCACTCTGGGCCACGTCCAGAACTCAACTGACTGCGGAGACGAGCCTGGACCGGTATCAACTGCTGCAAAGCTGCTCTCTCTCGCGGGAGGCAATCAACGAGTTGTGTCTCTTTTGGGGAACTGTTCTTATCACTTGCAATCGCCTTTATCTAATAACATTAGAATACGTCCCGCACCGTCTAATCAGCTACCTTCAGCCGATCAAACCTGTTCGAACGGATAAGCGACGCGACCATTGCCAACCACTACATACCCTACTGAGAGAGATATCGAAGTCCTCGCGCGAGGATCTTCCGGAATCTGTCGTCGTCGGAGATCAACTCGTCGGACTCAACTCACTGTTCTATACTCATCACTGCGTGAAGGTCCCGGTCGAACTGAATTAATTTGCAACCAGTCAGCTGGGTAAATAAGTGGCTCTCTCCGCCGAGGCAGGGTGAGTGTCCCAGACGCCGTTGACGGGCCCCTTCGGGCTGTCGTTAGACCACGTCGATCTTTGACCTCAAGTATTTTGTACTAATCAAATTCTTCTACGGATCGCGTGACCGATCTCTCAGAACACTATCTTTTTCTAAGTGTAACCACGTGGTTCACGAATGACCCCTACCCTGTTTACAACCGCGGTAGAACAACTACTCTGAGTGTAGATATCGGTTGTACGCCAAGCTGTTTTGTTCTGTTTTGACTCAGGAAACGTCGGTTGTACACGTTCGCTCAGGCAGACGTAACCCCTTTCGGGTTCAGCGAGGTAGATTAACCCCAAACAGGTCTGGGAAACACCCAGCAAAGGTTTTAAAGGGGTCATCCGTAAATTACACGACCGCTTTAGGTTGAAATGAAAGTCTACGCTATGTATAATATTATTTCTTTAAAGAATTCACAATTAAAGACAAACAAAGTAGGCCGAAACGTTGGCCGCGGAAGGGTTGCCAGTATCACATATGAACAAAAAAGGTGCAAACACGTTGGTGCAACCTGATGCAGTTCAGAACACAAAAAGAAGCAAAACAAATTGATACAGAAGACGTGTTTCTTGGGTGAGTTTTGATTCTCGCGGCGTTGTATAATTAATGACACTGGGCGATAAAAAAACACTCTGAATAATTTCTAAACCATTAATTTTTACAATAATTTAGAATATCACATTAAACAGACTATTTTTAAATAAAAATAAATGCTTTATGCTATTAAAAAAAATATTTTGTCGAGCAGTGTTCTTCAGTGGCGACCGCCCAGCTAATGGATACAAATCGTAACTCACTCTTGGTGGCGGGTGACGGTTGTAATCACACAATAAGCCCCTCAGAACCACATCAACCATACTTTGTTTGGCAGAACGCGGTTTGCGAAACCACCTGTTGTGTTTTGCGAAGAATGACGACGCAAGTCTATAGAATCAGAACTGGTTTAATCTGCGTGCAATATATTCTGGAAGATAATAAAGAGAACTCAAAAAATATTGTCTTCAAACGTATGGAAAATGTTTGGATATTAAAGCAAAAAGCAAAAAGCAAAAAGCAAAAAGCAAAAAGCAAAAAGCAAAAAGCAAAAAGCAAAAAGCAAAAAGCAAAAAGCAAAAAGCAAAAAGCAAAAAGCAAAAAGCAAAAAGCAAAAAGCAAAAGCAAAAAGCAAAAAGCAAAAAGCAAAAAGCAAAAAGCAAAAAGCAAAAAGCAAAAAGCAAAAAGCAAAAAGCAAAAAGCAAAAAGCAAAAAGCAAAAAGCACAAAGCAAAAAGCAAAAAGCAAAAAGCAAAAAGCAAAAAGCAAAAAGCAAAAAGCAAAAAGCAAAAAGCAAAAAGCAAAAAGCAAAAAGCAAAAAGCAAAAAGCAAAAAGCAAAAAGCAAAAAGCAAAAAGCAAAAAGCAAAAAGCAAAAAGCAAAAAGCAAAAAGCAAAAAGCAAAAAGCAAAAAGCAAAAAGCAAAAAGCAAAAAGCAAAAAGCAAAAAGCAAAAAGCAAAAAGCAAAAAGCAAAAAGCAAAAAGCAAAAAGCAAAAAGCAAAAAGCAAAAAGCAAAAAGCAAAAAGCAAAAAGCAAAAAGCAAAAAGCAAAAAGCAAAAAGCAAAAAGCAAAAAGCAAAAAGCAAAAAGCAAAAAGCAAAAAGCAAAAAGCAAAAAGCAAAAAGCAAAAAGCAAAAAGCAAAAAGCAAAAAGCAAAAAGCAAAAAGCAAAAAGCAAAAAGCAAAAAGCAAAAAGCAAAAAGCAAAAAGCAAAAAGCAAAAAGCAAAAAAGCAAAAAGCAAAAAGCAAAAAGCAAAAAGCAAAAAGCAAAAAGCAAAAAGCAAAAAGCAAAAAGCAAAAAGCAAAAAGCAAAAAGCAAAAAGCAAAAAGCAAAAAGCAAAAAGCAAAAAGCAAAAAGCAAAAAGCAAAAAGCAAAAAGCAAAAAGCAAAAAGCAAAAAGCAAAAAGCAAAAAGCAAAAAGCAAAAAGCAAAAAGCAAAAAGCAAAAAGCAAAAAGCAAAAAGCAAAAAGCAAAAAGCAAAAAGCAAAAAGCAAAAAGCAAAAAGCAAAAAGCAAAAAGCAAAAAGCAAAAAGCAAAAAGGAAAAAGGAAAAAGGAATTTAAGGAAATTGTAGAAAATTATACCAGCGGTACAAAAAAATAAAATAATATAAAACATTAAATAACAAGCCATGGTCTCAACATGTGACTGTAAACGTGTTTTAAAATGCATTTTACACTAGTGCAGTTATTTTGTCATCATTGGGCTGGTACAAATTTTATTCAAAGTTTTTGTCTTCAAAGTTGGTCCGAAAAATCAGGTGGCAAAATAATATTTTTTCAAAAAACTTCAATACTTCAATAACATTTTAAATGCAATCAGTTGAAATCAATTTAAAATACATTCCCCGGCGTATAGAATTTCTTTTAGCATGTTTGGGTTGTTCTAAAAATCTTTTGAATTTTAGAAAATTTTCGATGTTCGCAATTTTTTATTGTTTTCGGCAAATTTCACATTTTTTGAAGACTAATGATTGCAAAACAACTGAACTATTGTAAAATGTATTTTAGAACACTTTTTCGATGCAAATGTTGAAACTATGGCTTGTTATTTTAATATTTATATTTTTTATATTTTTGTCTCTCTCCCCCCGACCCCGGCCAGAGCCGAGAGACAAAAACTTTGAAAAATATTTGCATCGGCCTAAGTAAAAAAAAAAAGATTTGACGAAAACAAAAAAATTACCGAAAAAAAACTTGCACTTAATTTTTTTCAAAATTCTAAAGATTTTTTAAACAAACCCAAACATGCTTGATAAAAACTTTTAAAAATACTTGTATTAACCTTAATTAATCAATATCATGTTAAATTTTAAATGTCTTCGCTAAGAATATATTTTTGATTTTTGCATTTCGATTTTATTTTTTCAAAGCATAAATACAAAAAAAAAACACAAAAAAACAGCTCAACCAAACAACAAAAATACACCAATTTTAAAAACTTGCAATCTGGGTATCAAACGAACCAAGATTTTGTATGCTTTTTCACTAAAAAAATGTGAAATACTAAACTTTTTCGAAAATACAAAAATTTACATAATTTGCAATACAGTCCAGGCTCGATTATCCGAAGGCATTTGGAAAAGTTTCACTTCGATTTTTTTTAGTGCCTTATTTTTTAATGGACGAGCTTACGTATGACCCCTTTACTTCAAAATAAATTTGGCAATTTTTAAGGACCAGTCAAATTTGACTAAAATACTTAAATGGTCTCATACAATCCTTCGAATAATCGAGTTTGGACTGAATTTGATACCCATAGCGAACGAATTGTAATTTTGTAAGCTTTGCACTTTATATTAGAGTTTTTTTTTTTGTAAAATACTAAAATTTTACAAAATACCGTATTTCTTCGAAAATACTTGCAAAATTTCGAATCGTTTGAGAACCCTGTTGAACATTTTGAAAATTTGAGTATAAAAAAAAATCCGATATTTTTGGAATATGCAGGCAAAATTTCGACTCGTTTGATACCCATATTTCAAATTATAAAAATTTGGGTATTTTTGAAGAAAACGATATATTGAGATTTTTTTTGTATCTATGCTTTAAATCTTACTTATTATCTTACTTTTTATCTTATTTACATTAGAGCAATTCCAGCTCAAATCAGGATTTTTTCTGGTACTTTTGTACCCGACCCTCTCCAATTTCAATGAAACTTTTTAGACATGTTATCTTAGGCCTATATAAGCCATTTTTGTGTATATGGAGCCAATTGTACTCGAAAATAACATTTAAGAAGGGCGTAGGTTATTTAAATATTTTTGTATTTTATAATTTAAAAATTACTGTATCTCGAAGCCGTTGCATCGTACCAAAAAGTGGTCAAAGACAAACTTGTAGGAAATTAGACGAGCTTTCTAAAAAAATACACTGAAAGAAAAATACACGCCAATTCTATGAGATTTTTCAATTTTTAGGTTTAAAAGTAAAATTTTAAGGTGATGTCACGATTATTTTTTCGTTCAAATTTTTTGTGAGAATAGCCTAAAATGTGACAAAAAGACTCAAGAAAAATGCAGGATGGTATGTCTCTCCTAAAGAACACAAAAATCATTTACTAAAACTGTTTTTTTGAAAAGTGGTCTAAACGTCAAAATTTTCAAAATCCAACAGTGGGAATCGATTCCCCAGACAATTTTACATAAAAGTCTCGATATTGACCATTGTTCTATGTCCAGTCCTTGTGAAGATACAGCGGTTTTAAAAATAAAAATGTTGAAAAAATAGGTTTTTTGGTGGTTTTTGGCAATTTATACATGACAGACTTGATTTTTCAGTCTCGAAAATATTTTTACCGGAAAGCTCGTCCAATTTCCCATAAGTTTACCTTTTTGACGTTTTGACCACTTTTCAAAAAAACAGTTTTAGTAAATGTTTTTTTGTATTTTTTTAGAAGAGACATACCATCCTGTATTTTTCGTGAGTCTTTTTTGTAACATCTAAGGCTATTTCCTCAAAAATTTTGAGCAGAAAAAATCGTGACATCTCCTTTAAATATAACTTTTAAACATAAAAATTAAAAAAGTTCATAGAAGTGGCGTGTATTTCTATTTCAGTGTATTTTTTCAGAAAGCTCGTCTAATTTCCTACAAGTTTGTCTTTGATCACTTTTTGGTACGATGCAACGGCTTCGAGAAATAGTATTTTTTTAAATATAAAATACAAAAATATTTAAATAACCTACGCCCTTCTCAAATGTTATTTTCGAGTACAATTGGCTCCATATACACAAAAATGGCTTATATAGGCCTAAGATAACATGTCTAAAAAGTTTCATTGAAATCGGAGAGGGTCGGGTACAAAAGTACCAGAAAAATTCCTGATTTGAGCTGGAATTGCTCATTATTTAAAAAAAATCTCAGTGAAAGCATAGAAAATTTAACATGATTTTGATAAATTAAGCCAATTTTGGAAAGATTTTTAAAATGAGTTCTCGTCCGTTATCGTCGATAAGATTATCGTCGATAGAATTATCGAAATAACGATAACGATAACAATAGATTATCGTTATCGCCCCGGCGATAGAATTATCGTTATCGTTCCGACCAAACTGACCACTTGGTGACAGACAAGTAGAAAACACTTGTTTAATTGAGCTTGTTCTGGGCATAATTCATCAACACCAACAAGGGGTTGTGAACTGTAATTTGTATTGTTGCGCTTAAACCTTTGATGATGTGACGACAAAAAAGTGGAAAATAATTGGCTGGATCAGAAGCTAATGATGAATAATTAAGATAAAAATGATGTTGATTCTTCTAAATAGCACTGTTCCACGATTGAAGTTTTTTTTATTTTTATACAGTTCAGACTTGATTTTCTTACAAACTTAAGATTATGGAATCAATCAATCCATGTATCAATTCCAACTAACCTCACAAAACGCACCAGTCATCCCACCGAAACCCAGTTCCAACCGGCACCGTTACGGGTCGACGGCAATCCAATCCACATCAATCGAATCGCGAGCTAATCTCTCAGCAAACCCGTTTCAATTGGTCGTGAATCGTTTTCAAGTGGCGTCGCCGAGGCACGTGCGACACGCGCTCTTTTCCCACAGTCTCTTGCAGGTACTTCCGAAGTATCGATGAAACTACTCAAACGGTTCCACAAGGTGACCACACATCTAATTAGTATTGTGCGAACGTCGCGGGGGTGGTGCGCCGGTTGATGGTCAACCTGCCAAACGGCTGGTGACGTTTTGTACGAACGTGACTGCGCGTTGCGCGGAAGAAACGCGCGCAAAAATTTAATTTGCAGCAGGTTTTCTTTGGAACGGTGGTTATCGGACAGTGTCGCCTGCGGCGACAGTTTGGGTAATTGGAGTTGGGGTGAGATAAGGGGGTTATGATGGTCATCACGGGTGATAACGGGAGATGTTTTCGGAGTGATTTGAGGGAGAGTTGGGTTAAAATTTCCTCTTTGTACTTGGACACAGAATAGGCTTAACAACTATGAGCATTATCGCGATGAAGGTAATCGACACTATGAAGATCGCCAGCGGGAACTTGATGTCCCTGGCCTCGTCCAGTTCGTCCTGCCACCAGGTCCACGTTCGGTTGTAGTACCTCGGATCGGAGTAGGGATCCGCGGGTTGATTTCTTGGTTCCGCCGCAGACAGTCGATACCGCTCGACGTCCTGACCGAGCTGCTTCAAAAGATCCGGTCTTTGATTTGCGATGTTGTTGGTTTCGCAGGGATCTTCGAGTATGTTGAACAAACATGGCGATTTCTGAGGTTCACAGTCAGTAGTACCGCCAGGAATGTACGGACAGTGCACGGTTGCATCTCGTCTGATCCTCGCCACATCTTCAAGATCTACCTTGGTAAGTCGTCCAACCACGGAACTGATCAACCTCACCGAATACTCTTCCTCACTAAGCTCGTCTTCCTCGTCCAGCGAGCCCATCCATTCGTCGAACGCACCGTCCCAGGACGTTCCGTTGACTAACTTCCACCCGTTCTTCGTGTAACTGCTGTAGTGCTGGAACTGGTCAATATTGTGCATCACCGTAGTCCTACCCGTTAGATTCGGATTGTTCAGTGCTTCCCACTGATCCTGTCCGTCGATTTCGCTTCCACTGAAGTTGGCCTCAATACCGGCAGCTCGTGCCAACGTTGGCAACCAATCACTCACGTGGATCCACTGGTTTGAAACCCGTCCAGTATTGTTCAGCAGAGGACTCCAGATTGCCGCAGCTGTCCTGACTGCTCCCTCCCAAGGACTATACTTTTGCTGTTCAAAAATAAAACCCAAATCAGTAACAAACCTTCTACAAAGAAAAATCAAACCAACTCACCCCCTTTAGCGGAAAATTCGATCCCCCGTTCGAGTGCTTCCCAATCGTAGGCGCCCCATTGTCCGCATAGAACAACACCACCGTATTGTTCAGCATGCCGCTCTTCTTCAGCGCCTGCACCACCTGGCCAACGCCATCGTCCAGCTTGGAGATCATCGCGGCCAGAACGCGCCTCTTCGGATCCTTGATGAACGAAAACAGCTCGACGTCCTCCTCGGGGGCCTGCATCGGGTCGTCCTCGTTGCCGGTGTGGGGCGCCAGGTGCGTTACCACCAGGAACAGCGGATCGGTTTGGTTGTGGTCGTGGATGAGGCGGACCGCTTCACGCGTGAACAGATCCGTCGCGTAGGTTCCCCTGGCGGAGTAGTCGACCTGGAGGTTGCGGCGCATGTCCAGGCCGCGGGTTGAGGTCTGAAAAGGGATGGGGAGATTGTTAGAATAGGGGAGAGTGGGGAGACTTGATCCTCGGGGACACTTGATCCCAAAGCCTGTATCTCTTCAGCAAGTGGGTAAAAAAATTTGCTTTTTTGCCTTCCTCACTTTACTGAGGAAAGGCTATAAAATCACTCGGAAAATTAACTTTTTAACTAGACCTCCTAGACCTACCTTCATTTGTACATATCGACTCAGAATCACTAGCTGAGCAAATGTCTGTGTGTTTGGCTGTATGTAGACATGTGTACCAAATCAATGTCACTGGAATATCTCGTCACAGGCTCAACCGATTTTGGCCGGAATGGTTTTAATCGATCCGTCTTAACGTCCCTTAAGTTGCTATTTAAATTCATGCAGTTTGATCATGTATTTGAAAAGTTATGTTAAAAAAACTGTTTCATATTAAATTAAAATTATGGTAAAAAGGGTGGTTTTTTCATGAAACCCTCATATGTTTTATATTTTTAGAAAGCATATGAGAAGACCTTTTAGGTGGAGTAAGAATTTTCAAGATCTGACTTACCTATCTTAAATTACAAGCAGTTTAAAAATGGTCTGAATTCACATAACCTCAACTGGTCGGGTCTGATCGCCACGAAAAAGCCGTGTAGAGGGATGCCATTTTCCTCAAAGGCCGTGTCTGTATAATTTTGACAAAAAGTCTATAGGCAATCTGTTTTTTTACTCATCACTTATTTTTATTAGGACCTCTTAGGTGCTGCGAACGTTAGGGGAGATCCATAAACATGTGGACACTTTAGGGGGTTGGAATCACTATAAATGAGAGGAAGGCACCAACCACCTAAAGGTGGATTAAGTAACGTTTTTTTAATTAGTTGTGCAAAATTGACTCAAACTCATTGTAGAAAACAAAGAAAAAAATAAAAGAATTTGGATTGAGTTATTCACATTTTTCAAAAAAGTGCTGCAAAAAACCTCCACGAAATCTTTTTTCTTTGTTTTGATATGTATAGAAAACATTTCGAATTCACTCGAAAAAATATGTTTTATACTTGAATTGTGTGATAAACCAATCAACTACGAAACCCTTACGCATTTGACGTTAAATTAATCGTCATAATATTTTTACAGTCAATTGTTTAAAAAAGTGCATTTAGGGATACTTTATTCCTGCATTTTTACATTCATTAGAATCAGCCTCAATCTTAATTAACATTCCAACGCCCAAGGCTCCAAAAAAGTTGGAACGGTAACTTCAACTCAATGGTTCTCGGGCATAACTCAACCAATCAAGATGATGCTTTTTTCCAGTGATTTGTTAGGATGTCTAGATGATTCTGGAACTTTGCAGAACTTAATTTGATAAAGTCTGTAATTTTTGCGATCAAAAACATCGTTCCAACTTTTTTTTTCGCGTGTAAAAAAAAATTCGCCAAAAAAAGTCGTTTTGAAAAAAGGTGGAACGATGTTTTCGGTCGCAGAAATTACAGATTTGATCAAATTGAGTTCTGCAAAAATCTAGGATCATCTAGACATCCTAACAAATCACAGGAAACAAGAATCGTCCCGATTGGTTGAGTAATGCCCGAGAACCAGCGAGTTGAAGTTACCGTTCCAACTTTTTTGGGAGGCTTGGGCGTCCGTGTAAGTTGGACATGCGTTGGGCGTTCCAGTGTTAATTGGTTTGGTTTTTCGTACATGGATTCCTTTAATATAGTTGCGGATGACTTACTGCAGTTTGAACCAAGGGCAATTCAGTGAGTAAAAGAGTTCCTCAATTTTGCCCAGAGTAACGAGAGTTTCTCAATCTTCCTCCGAGTTACTCTGGTTGTTTTTCACCATTCCCACCTACATAGTTCAACCTTGTGTTTGAGAAAAATAACAAGAAGCCGTTGCTAGGCTGTGATTTGTTTTGAAAACTGGCTGCGGGAGAATCGGTCCGTTCGGTTCGACTAAAACGCCAAATATGGCCGGAAAAAAGGAATCTTTGGTCCAAACTAATTTCTCACGTTTTGCAGATACTGGGTACATGGTCAAGTGCACGGTCGCAACCAAAAAGGATGCTTCGTTGTGATGTTCCGCTGTCTGGTGTGCCTGGCCGGCAGTAACCGGTTATAACCACCTCAACCTGATCAAGGAAAATATTGCCGAAACCAGATGGCAGAAGCGTGCCAAGGAAAATTCCTTCCGTTCGCAAACTATCCGTCCATGACAGTTTTAAGCTGTGAATGATGCCGCTGCCCAACCCGATCCCGAAATAGGTGCCGTGTCCGTGTGCTGAAGGGGGAAGAGAAGCAACAATCGTGTGTCCGGCAATGTGGGCTTCCGGTGGACATCATGGGATTCAGATTCTCCAGGCTACCCCACCAGGCTGGTTCCTCACTCAAAGCATGTTTTGTTATTGTGAAAAATAAAAATAATTTTATAAAATCCTAACACATTTGGGGGATGAGTTTTTATGGGGAGGGATCGGTAGGCGTAACTGGGTCCTGAGTCGAATTAGGGAAAGTGTGAAGAAATTTGTTGCTTTTTCGAATGAAGCTATGGGGAAGAATCGATGAAAGTAGTTCAGCAGCTGGTGGACAATATAGTCATTAACTCTTGCACAGAATCTGGTTCAGCGTTACTTCGGTACCGCTCCGGATAGAATCAGGCTGCAACGCAATTACTTTTATATCATACTCCTCCAGCTCAGTTGGGGCCTCCAAATTCAACTGGAAACCTTACTACATTAACCTAATCCTCTCCCTTCCTCCCCATAATAACTTGGTCGCCACAAAGGCTTCCAAAATAAAGAAAATAATCGAACCGTTTCCAAACGATTCCCCAAAATTTTCTGCTGATTGCTTGTCATTTCTGTTGCTGTTTGCAAACATTTCCTGACAGTGACAATTCTGAGATCAAGGTTTCTGTAAGCGGGTGGGAATTCAATTTTCTCTGGAGCAAGCTGAGTAAGCTGAGAAACTCGGAGTTACTCCCAGAGTTTCTCACTGAATTGCCCTTGGTTTGAACCATTTTTCAAATGTTTTGTTAACAAAAATTACCAGCTTTTGTAAACATGTTCAAAATAATATTTTGAGTTTTTAAATATTTTACATACCTACTAAACTTGTTTTATTTATGTGAAATTGCTGTAACTTATAGAAAAAATCATAAGTTTTTAAACCTACGCTATCCGAAGTTTCGAGTAGATATCCGATCCGTTAAATTATATTATAGAACATTTCCGTATCGAATAATGAAAAAAAAAAATTACATTCAGGCCGTTGCAAATATTTTTCAAAGTTTATGTCGCCTCACCCCTCTTCAAAGTCGGCCTGAATAATCAGGGAGCAAAAAAATATGTTTTCGGAAAACTTAAAAATTTTAATGGAAATTAAAGTTTAACCAACCGAAAACCAGTTAAAATGCATTTTCCTGCGTTTATAATCATATTTAGCATGTTTGAGCTCCTTTGATGACATTTCATGAAATACAAATGTACAGTCCCACGAAAAGTTTTTTTTCGCGAAAAAAAAATTCCGTCGATACATCGATATATTGAAAACTATTTAAAATTTTCAGGGTGGCCACTCAAGTCGGGAATCGGGAATGTCGGAAATTCGCCAAAATCCGCAAAAAATCGGGAAAAAGTCGGGAATTTATAATTTTTTGTCAAAAAGTCGGGAAATATCAGGAATTCTAAGCATACCTGTTTAAAAATTATTTTTCAACTCTTGACTAATTTTGTTTTTTTTTACAATTTTTCAATTGAATACATTGAATTCTGCTTTAGAAACTTACTTTAAAATTAAGGTTCTTTCCACTATTTCAATATATTTGAGTATGGAAAAGCTGTTTAAGACATTCAAAATCTTAATGAATATTGGATGCCTTTGACACAGATTTTCATAATATTTTTTATGAATCCAATGATCTCTATTAATTAATGTTTTATCAAACAAGAGGTAAAGTTAATGAAAAAATAATATAAAAATAGAGCCTAATGGCCAGCTTAGAGTTATGACAACTTGAGTTTGGTAATGTTTTTTATGAATTTTTGTTTAATTGTTTAACTAAATTCATTAAGTAATTTATAATATGTTTTCGAAATATTGCCCTTGAACTTTTTTTGAGAGTATAGAAAAATTACCTACTATAGATAAAGCTTGATTTTCAGTTTTCGGAAAACTTAAATATCGAATAAAATCCAAAATTGAAAAAAAATTACGTTTTGAAACCATGAAGAAAATATTGAAATTGCAAAAAAATAATCCAAGAAATTTTGAGTTTATTGCAAAATTGTTTAAAAAATTTGTCTCTTCAAACATTTTGCTTAAAATAAGTGGGAAAACACAAATCATATCAAACTAAATTTTTATTGAAAACAAAAGAGTTAAATACTGGCCACTAGGCAAATTAACATAGATTAAAAAAAATCAATACCAAAAATTACAAAATAAAAAAGGAAACTTGACAAAAAAATTGTTTATGAATTTCTTGGCATTTTTCTAAATTCTTTGAAAGAATAATAACAGCAATTATATTTAAATCGTTCTTTGATTTAAAATAATGATGAAATCTAAAAAAAAGGAACGAAATTTTAAGTTCAGTTATCTTTAAATTTTTGTCATTTCCAGTTTAAACGAAGTTTCAAAAAGTATACGTTTGCCAATTTAAAAAATAACATGGAAATTATAAATATTGTTGATCTTTTAATTATATTTTAAAGACTAATTGTTTGTGTTTCTACTCTGAATCATAATAATGAATTTCCATTTTTGAAGTATTTTTTTATTTGTTGTTCAGTTTCTGTATTTACCAAAATTGCCTATAGTTGGTTTTTTTTTAAGTTCATTTAGAATTTTTTTCTTGGTGATTAGTATTGACTTTTCTTATAGAAAGTGTTATGTTTGAAATCATTCTGTAGATAAGAAATGCTTATTATTTGAGCATTCTGGAAAAGTCGGGAAAAAGTCGGGAATTTGAAAATGGGCTTTCAGTGCTTTCCCTGTATTTATTGGAAAGCATTTGGACGCGTGTAAAATGCATTTTAAAACACTTTTTTTCATCCAAATTGTAAAACCTTGGCTTGTAATTTAAATTTTTATTCAGATAAAATTTTAAAATGAAAAAATAAATACTTTTCGTTAGCAATTTCGAAGGTTATTTTGTAACTTTTTTCCTTCCCCTGCTCAATTTTTCTCCCGTGTACCAGTAAACTCTAACACCGTTTGAATTAGTCAAATGTTGAAAGGTACCCCATATCTCAGCTTAGGATAATTACTGCACTGATGTTTTTGCCCAAACAATCCAATAAATGAAATGAAATGAAATGAAATGAAATACTTTTCTAAAATAAAACCATTATCTTAACCATGACATTTACTGGAACAGATTTGTTCATATATTTTTTTTTATTTTAAATTGCAGCTAAAAGACGATGATTTTACAAAAAAAAGTATTGATATTGACACATTATATTCCTTATTCCATCGTTTTTCACAAACGATCATGTGTGTCTTCCACGTTTCTGATAAATGAGTATGATCATAATATTATTAATAGCTACGCCTTTATTGGGCTGAGCACAGATGATATTACTGGTTCCGAAAGAAGAATTCAACTCCATTGTTGCGTTAATATAAAAAATATTATTCTTGGAATTGTAAGAAATGTCAATGTGCAAATCACATATAAACATCATTGACCCAGTCCGGGTTGAACTTTAAAACTTCAATTGTCTGTTGTTAAAATTTGCTATCTTTACTGTTCGAGAGCAATGTACAATTAGCAAACATCACCCGGTGCGTGATAGCTCGACCAAACAGTCTAAGTGTAATTAGGATTTATTACTTAAGAACTGACAACTGCGTTGAATTGCTGAAATCAGACCCAACAGCCCAGCCTGGCTTATCACAGATAAATGTTGTTCATATAAACAAAACGAATCTTGACCGACAACGCCAATCCAGTCTTGCTGAACCAGATTATGTCGCTTTTGTTGGTTCTGCTGGTATATGTACACTTGCTCTTGAAGATTGAGGCAGGCCCTTGGATCTAGACTTGACCTATACCTCTAGCTCTACCTGCTCCAGGGAACGCTGATCTTGAACTAGTTGTTATGCTGGGCGCCACCTGCATCCAGCATCCAGCCAACACAAGAGACCCCGTTGTTCACAGTTTTCTTTGGCAGACCTTTTTAGCTAAATTTATTATCTTATCACCGGGGCTGAGCTTGCCTGGAGGAGAACCTCTTTCTGCAGGCGGAGTCCGATCGTTGCCAACAAAGCTTGTAAACGTGAATTGTACGTTTGCTTTCAGGTAGATGTTTTTATGGTAATCAGGATCGGCAGTTGGGAGTTGGGCTGTTGGGGAGTTCTACAGTAAGGTGTACTATTAACACTGAACGCAAAGTCGTTGAATGATTTAGTGAGGTTTTCTGTCGGGCTCGTGACACCACCGGCATTGAGGTGAGATGTTGTGTGAATCACAGTCGCTACGAGGGGTGTGTGATTAGTAATTAGTGGGAGGAGGAGGGAACGTGGTCCAGGTTTAGGTTTGTTTTGAACACCTAGATTGGACAGTTTGAATTGTTTTGATTGTTTCGCGAATGCGGAGCTATTGGTTACGTGCAAGACTGATCTCTATCGGGTTTGGAGTACATAAATAGAACGTTGTTGGCAGGCAATAATTCGCATTGATTACTATTGAAATTCCTGGCCAAATAGGGACTGTGTAGGAACAGTGTTTAAGAAATAACGAAAAGTGTTAACCACTGAATAATTTTATCCAAAATTAGGATATCTCAATAGCAAAGTCAAGAAACAAATATTTTCAACGAAGTCCTACGACAAATATTTGTCAGTAGTTCTGCTGAGATCAAGTTCTTGGTTTTCTGTAAGTTCTGGCCATTTCATGTTTTTGAAGGTAAAGTTAATTAAACTATCACTGATCAACACTCACATTACTCATCTGCAAACTGTGATCCCAATAGTCGATGTACGGTCCAATGTACCCGTAGTGACTATCGAACCCCCGCATCGTGGGCGTGTACGCCTTCCGGAAGAATCCCAGGTGCCACTTGCCGACCAGCCTGGTCGTGTATCCGGCCTCCCGGAAGTACTCCGGCATCAGCTTCTGATCCAGCCCCAAACCCCACGGTTCGTCGACCTCGATCACGTGGTGCTGCATACCGATGTTGATCGGATGCTTCCCGGTCATCAGCGAGGCTCGCGACGGAGTGCACAACGGCGGTGCGTAGTGCCGGTTCAGGATGATCCCGGAGTACGCCAGGGCGTCGATGTTGGGCGTCGGAATCTGCAGCGAGCCGTGGAAGCTCACGTCGTTCCATCCCTACAGAGAAGGAGGGCACAAAAAAACCGTTGAACTCAAAACTTCCATAATCAGGTCACGCTCTTCAAAAAGCAACGTACTAAATCATCGGCAATGATCACCACGATATTCGGTCGATTACTGGACCGGTCAGTTGACTTTTCACCGAAAACACTGAGCACGGCGACAAACAGCAGCCCAAGTAGCACAGGTAGATTCCACATTGTTTACACAAATGATCGCGAGCGCGCGGGTGCGCGCTTCCAAACGCGGTAGAACGTCGATTAAAGTCACGATCGCGACTGATTCGTCTGTCGTCACCGACGGATACCTTTATAGATTATAATAACCGCGCAACACCGCTGCTGGAAGCCGCGCTCGCGTGCCAAGCAAATCCCAGTCGGGTGCGATTGATGGTTGGCCCGAGGGGAAGTTGATAGCAGATATTTGCGATTGCAATTTAAAACTCAACACTTTGATCCATAGGTGATTGAGAAGTAAATGTTCAACAATAAAAATTAAAGAAATTTTTTTACGGATTAGATTTTTTACAAGACTACCTTTGAGAAATAAGAAAACTTATTTTATATTTCTAACAATTAGTGAAACATTTTGCTTCCATAGTTTTAAATTTAGACATGAAGTTAAATGAAATTTAAATTTAATAGCACATCACCAAAAATATGTATTAACACTTAGCGATTGGTGTAAAATCAACTTAGGGGCAGAATGGATTTGGACCAATTGTAAGGCAAGGGTCTTATAAAGGACGTCAAATAACATCACCACACCGGAAACGACGTTTGAATTCATTGTATTTTTTGAATTTTGAGCAAAAATGTAAATTTACTGACAAAACTACGCAAATGTTGTTTATTTTGAGGCCCTTAAATAAGCTTTCTCGAAAGTTAGATTGCTTGAAAAAGTTTGTCAAATGTTTATTATGTTACCAGGAGCTATTACGAAGGTAATCAAACAACAACGGAACCTTCAAATCATTTAGAGGCTTGGTGGTGGAAGTGTTAAATTAAAATCCACTTGGGGCAGAATGGACCACCCTTTACCTGCCTTATAAAAACAATCAAAAGGTATGAAATTTTGGATAAATGGATTATGTCGCTCCTGGTAGGTTCACAAACCACGTTTAATGCAACATTAGTTGATTTTTATGTTGTATTGATGCTTATTTGTAAAAATAGTGTCTTATTTCAACATATTAAAAGTATTTTCAAAAATGTTTGTTTTGGTAAGTGACTATTTTCATAAAAGTGGTCTAACTTCATGGAAACTAACCCCCCCTCTTCAAAACTAAATTTCTCTGCAACCAACTATTTTTTAACCTGCATTAGTTTATATAGAATGTTAACTTATAATCATTAAAATTTTATCCAATTCGGTCGATCCAGTCACGAGTAATGGTGAAAAAGGTAAAAAATCTCGATTTTGCTCTGGGCGGGAAGGGGTTAAAATAGAACATACACTGAGATATAATCTAAACTTCTTACAAAAAAGTTTTCGATATTAAAGTCAGCTGTTTCTTTTTTAAATTGATTTATCGTTGTTTTTTATTGTTTGATTTTTTGCATGAAAAAATAAATACATTTGCGCCTTTTTAACATCAAAATGGCTGTATCTTTTGACCCTTAAGTCCAAATTGACTAAAATTGCCCGAATATCGCTTTTCTCTAAAACTTAACCCTGAGTTGCTAGGCTCAAGATGCTTTCTCTGAATTTGGTCGTAGAATGCGTAGATCGCGAGATAAAATTTTGGTGTCTTCGACAAAGTTGCTTGGATTGGAAAGCCCAACAACTTTGCAGAAGAAAAATAAATCCAAAAATATTCCTGAAAAGTTATATCAAAATCACCCCAATCGTGAACCACTATTATTTTCAACCAAACCAAAAATTGCCCTTTTCATTCGCAAGAACTCATCTGAAGACAACAAAGCTCAAAAACTTTAATTTTCAGAAAATCCATTTTCCACCATTTTTTGTGATCTGGACCACTGTGCAATGTTTGTTGTGGTTTTTTTTTTTTCTAAATGCCGTAATCTAACCGGGTCCGGTGGTTTAGTGGTTAGCGTGGTAGCCTCTGAATCCCAGTATGGCCTGGGTTCAATCCCAGACGGACCCGGTGGCATTTTTCGAGACGAGATTTGCCTGACCACGCCTTCTATCGGATGGGGAAGTAAAACGTCGGTCCATTTGCGTAAAAGAAGTTTTGAGTGACTCACCACACATAACCTTCGGACGCCTAGAAATGAGCAGAAACTTGCAACAGAGACCACAAAAGACCCGGGGGTCGTTAAAGTGGATTACTTTGCTTTTTTTTTTGCCGTAATCTGGGGCGAATCGGGACTACAGTCTGAATAGGGACAGCTGTTTTTAGAGCACTTAAAGCTTTTAATTTTGGAAATGGATGTACACATTTTGTTGGTCTGAATCTGTTCTAACTGAAACCAACCCGAAAAATCAAAATATTGTGCTCCAACATGGTTAAAACTGCTGTCCCAATTCGCCCCATGTGTCCCGATTGACCCCAGTTTACGGTGCTATTTTTCTTTTATTGTGGTTTTGCTGATTTTGATGAATTTCATTAAAGTTGTTAGAACTTAAAAGGTTTTGAAAAAAATACTGTTGGAAAATTATATTTTTTTCTTTTTTGAAAATTTTGACCGGTTTTCCAAAACACAATTTGTTATTATTTTTAATTTTGCTAAATATGGCCAGAATTATGGGAAAGTTTTGATCAATTTTGTCAAGGGCATTATTTTGGCCATGAAATATGATTTTGATCCAAAATTTGTATAAAAGGTAAAAAAGCAGCATGGAACTATCAAAATTGTTTCGTATTTACAATGATTATTATATTAAAATGAAAATTAAAGATAGTTTACAAGTGAGGCTTCATCCATAAAGTACGTCACGCTAAAATCAGCCAAAATTTACCCCCCCTCCCCCCTTTTGTCACGCTTTTCCTATACTTATAACATGCGATGTCACACTTGCCGAGACCCTCCCTCCCCCCCTAGAGCGTGACATACTTTATGGATGACGCCTGATTTAATTGACCATTTTGCTAAAAAATTATCGGTTCACAAATCGATTCCTTTTAAAACCATTTTAATTAAATTCAATTCTGCAAAAATAATAAAAAACCATCACATTTTTGTTACCACTCGATGCTCGAGCTCACGCCGAAGTGCGACGATCATTTACGCTCAATTCACAACAAACAAACTACTACGGCGGCTTTGTAGTCGGTTTGCCGATCGTTTAGTTCGGCAAAGACGGAGAGAAAGAGTATTTAAGAGATCTGCTTTTTTTTTTCGATCGAGATGCTTGTGGAACCACCCAAAAATTGCTTCTTTTTTTTAAGGAGGCCATGAAGGTCGTTGCATAGGCTTTTGCTATGCGTTTTGGGCACTTGAAGGTCATTTTCTAGGGTGGTTAATTTTTTCTTGTAGTTTTCATGCGTGTGTTTAAACAGAAATTTAATTTCAGTTATGATCCTCAAGTTTTCGATGAAATCTTACTACATGAAAAACATTACTCGATTAAGCGAGATGTTGTCACCCTATTCTACCACTAAGCAGCTGAAAAGTTAACAATAATTAACGGTTGATCAACACAGTTCGCGAACTTTCTGAAATGCAGTTGCAGAGAGTTAAACGAGGCGGAGAGAAGCTGCTCAGAGGTTGAAACCCTTACTGGCTCATCACAGAAAGCATGGGGATTCCCTAGGTATGCTGCCTGAGATTGTCAAGATATGTTTAACCTGGCAGAGAGAGAATAGTTAGACATGAAATGTCAACCTAATTATGCTTGCAAAACACAGGAAAAATTGCGTAATTTTTCAACTGATTCCAAAATTGTGTTGCACTTTACTACGTTTTCTAAGAAAAGAAATTGAAATCAAGCAGAAAATTAAATTATATTCAAGTGACATGTGTGTGTGTGTTGTGTGTGTGTGTGTTTAACCAATCCAATATCCGTAGGCCGGCTACGAAATTATGGGAAAGTATAATCTGTATCAGACTTGGTTTATGCTGATACAGCTTATCGCAGTCCCGGACATTAGGTGGTGTTAGCCCTCGCGCTGCTTCCAATGACCCGTTTCAGAATGACAGAGCTCCTTGCGGTCCAATTCCGAGGTCATTGGGCATTGTCCGGCCCCGCCCAAACATAGAACAAGAACCAGAAGAGTCCTCGAACTATCTTCAGACTTCCAATCTCATAAGGCAAAAATGAGATTAGTGCGTATTTAATGGTTGTTGATAAAATGGCAAATTTTGAAAGATTGAATTTGGATAGATCTCACCAAGTTTCTGGAATTTCCGGTAGCTCTCTTTGTCGGCTGCTTTGCTTCTAAGCAACTGGATATTGCCACCCGTTTTCAGTCGTAATCGTTCGGATGGCCAGCTGCGAGTTCCAAACACGGGCAGCTTGATCTTGCTCATGCTGATCCGACACACATCCTGCTGAAAGGATGCATCTTGTGGAACGGTTTCCTTGCAGGCAGCGGATACGATCCTTCGGCTTCTTCGCAGTGTCCTCTTCAGCATCAGCAGCAACAAAATTCCCCGAAAAGATCCCGCCAGAACTTATTCTTGTTCACTCTTCAACACGATACACGCACCAAAAACTTCTCATAATCTTAATTAATCGTATCAATTATCTTAAATTATATTCAAGTGACATCAGACAAAATTGATCAAAAAAACAAACTATCTAACCTATAAAACAAATCGATTTCCCATTCAAGTACCTACATTTGCATATGTGAACAAAAATGATAAGAGTCAAGTCAAGTGGTTGGGAATTCCCGGGCACCAGTTTCCCGGAGACCCATTTTACACCGTTAGCACGTGTAGAACGAAAAACTCTTTCGTTTTGTGGTCGTCACCACACAACCGTGACAAAAAAGGACACCTGGTGCACGTGGAGTGTGTTTGAGAGCCACTTGAGAGAGAGAAAAATGATTTGATTGGAATCTTTTATGGCTCGCGCGCGCAGCAATGCACTTATTGGATTCCATTTTTGCGATGAACTTTTTTTTTGCAGTTGAAAACCGTTGTATTTGGAAGAGGGACCTCCTTGACTGGAAACAAAACTGTAGTGTGATTTGACGTGGTATAATTTAATCATTGAGATAAATTCAGCAAAAGGTATGTTCGACAATGCGTTTTTGTTTGTTCTGTTTTGCTCTTGAATTCATATGATGTTGGTTCTGAAAATCATTGTTTCGTCTTTATCATGTTTTGAGTCCTGTGTAAACATCTCGTGAAAATAAATAAAGCGGAAAAATGAAAAAAAGTTCAAAGCAAATTAAACTTGGAAACAGCCTGCACAGCAAAAAAAAATTCCCTTAAATCATTTTGAGAGAAAGTGATTTTTTTTCTCTTCCATGAATGATATTTGGTTATCCAATAGCTATCTTCAGTTTTGTAAAAATATCTAATTGTAGTCAAAGGGGAAATAAATATTCAAATAATGAGGCTTCTTAAATTTTAAATACGGTTTACATAAATTTTGGGTAGTTTTTAAGTGCTGACTTGAGCTATCTCTTGAATATTTTTATAATTTATTTTGACGATGTTGAAATAAAAATGTTGAACGCTTAAAAAAAATAGTATGGTACCAGCACTATTGAAATATCCCGAATAATGTATGTTTTTTTGTAAAAATAAACATTAGGGGGATTTACGACAATTGCGCATTTTATCAAAATTTTAAATACTTTCAGATCTTAAATCGAATTGTGTAAGTTGAAATGAAGTGATTTTATTTTCGTCCTTATTTTTCAAAAAGTTATATTCTTTTCAAGAAATTGTTTTCGTTGCCAAATATGTTCTGACCCATTAAGGTCAAAATATCTCAATAGTTGTATTTTTATCTGTTGTTCAAAAAATATAATTCTTTTAAAGTGTACTTTTTCCCGAATTGTCCTTATAACTACAACTTTGTCGAAACTCCAAATTCATCAGAAATTCACATAATACAGATTCTAGAGTTATTAGGTTAATGTTAAGACATAACAATTTTAATTTTTGTAATCAAATTATATTCAAAAAATCCGCTTCATAAAAATTTACCGAAACTCATACTTTTGCTATGCGATAAACTTCTTTTCTTCAAAATTTAGATTTTCTTCAACTTGATAGTTTATGCTTTTTTGGTTTAGTTTAAAAGTAAAAAATAAATCTGTAATTGAAACAACCAGATACAATAAAATTATAGTTTTTATGCAATATTTAGGGCTAGTGAACTTTCACGATTTGGCGGACGGCGAGAATTTCATGAAATTTTAAGATTCCCGTGAAATCCCTTGAAATTTATTAATCAAATCAATTCTTTGAAATAACAACATAATACATATTTCATCCATTAAGACTTTTTTTTTAAGAATATCATTAGTTTTCAATTGAAAATGTGATATAAACCATTTGAAGAATTGTTAGTTAAACATACATCAACATTAAAAGTTTACCATATTTGATGAGAAGTGAATGCTACGAAATCTTGAATCATTAAATCAATAATCGGTCAAAGTAAAAAAAAACATATTCCTGGAATCATCAAGTTATCACAAGGATGATATCATAAATGATTTGATTGCAGTTATTCTCAAACCTTTTGGTTTGTTTTAATTTTAACAAATTTTTACTTTCTCATCAAAAAGCGGTAAAAATTTACTGAACAAGTATACGGTGATAGATTTATGAATGATTGCACAGACTATTTTTTTTAAATTGAGTTTATATATTTTTAGAAATTATTCAAAAGCAAACATTCATGTAAAAGTAACATCCACTAGAAACAGTCGTCTTTCCCTGAGTCAATAAATCATTGACAGGAGGAGCAAACAATAAAAATATATAATTAAAAATTGAATTCTATTAGAGTAAAGTTAAATATTGAGAAAATAGATTGCTATTTGACTACATTATTGGGAACATTTCAGATTTTTTTCTGTGTCCGGTTTAATTTTCACAAAATTTGATTATTTGGGTGGATAATTCCCGTTGAAGTTGAAAAACTAGCAAGTTTTGTTTTTTTCTGTTCTGGTTTTGAATAAATTTTGAAAATTTCGTTACAGATTAAATAATGTATGCCTATTGATTTTATATTTACTTTTTGAAAAGTCAGATGAAAACCAAAACAAAATCTTTTGCTGGGCAAAATATCACAGGAAATTGAAGTTATTTTAATCATTTTGGCTGGACAAGATTGTTACATCTTGCTTAGATATGAAATTCAATAAAATTTAAAAAGATGAGTAACTCTAGATTAAATTTTCAAAAGGTCCTACTCATAGGATGTTTAGAAAATTTACTCTAGAATTAGAAGCAAATCAGCGAACATTTTTAAGCAATATTAGTCGAAAACTAGAATAGCAGTTCAATAAATGACAATACGCATGCCCAAAATTTCGTTTCAAATTATATATATAGAGCCAATCCATAACCACGTGTAAACTTTGTTTGGAAACAAGATAAATTTTCTTTGTGGCACGTTCAAATTTAGTGAAGATTTTTCAGTTGATTGAAAATTAATCTATAATGAAGAATACCAATTAACTAAACTGTAATTGATTTTCAAAGCTATTTTAACATTTTTCAACGTTCCACGAAATTTCCTTGAAATTTGGTGTTTTTAAATTTGGTGTTTTGAAATTAAGGTCCCCGTCAAATTTGCAATTTTTAGCGTGAAAATTCAGTAAGCCTAGCAATATTACGTGTACATAAAACTTATTACCAAGGTATGACCTTTCTAAAAATCTCTGAATATAATAAAATAAAAAATGCATTAAAGTAATCTAATCTAATCTAATCTAATCGAACACAAGCGCAGCCAGTCCGAAGAAAGCATCCGGGAAGAACTTATGGTTAGATTACGCCTCAAGTTCTTTCTTGTCATTATTAATGATTGCAGTACTTTCGAGAACCCCCGAAAATGTATTACACTCACTAAAGCGGCCCGGCCTACTGCGTTGCATTAACCGCAAGAGACAGATGGAACCCACATTTCATGGAATCATCAGGGGAAGAAGAAGAAGTGGGGACATACCGTACCAACCACTTCGAGTTATTTATAGAATATGGTGTGTGGTGTGTGCAGGGGAATCGTTGGAGAGGGATTGTTGTATTATTTAGTAAATGACCTTGTGACATTATTTCACCACTACGGATTAATTCACTCAAGGGGTGTCACACCCTCGGTGGCCGAGTGGCCAGAGCATCTGCTTACCAATCCAAAGGTGTGAGTTCGAATCCCACCTGATTCCATGCGTTTTTTTGTTAATATTCAAAGTTCACTATAGTCGAATAATTTCAAGGAGACCGGTCGGGAATCGAACCCGGAACCTTCCGCTTATGAGGCGGGAGCCGTAGCCATTAAGCCACGGGCCGGTCTATAAAAAATGCATTAAAGTAATGTTACACATAACTATTGTTTTGCTATGTGATCAAAAACAATAAAATTCAATCAATTAGTTGTTAAAGCATTTTTTGAAATACAAAGAAACGTCTAGAATCATAATGATTAATAAATGAAAAGTCAAACAAGGCTCCACTAAACGCACCGTTCGTGCTCAATTGAACCGTCCCCAGGTTATCTACATTACGGCGTTGATAATATCTAGACCTATTACGCTTCACAGAATGGCCCCACAATCAGACTTCAACGAAGTATTCATTCACAGACACGTGCGAGCTCTCGATATGCTTGAACATCCCAGCGCTCCGATTCCTTTCACGTGGTCAATCCTGGGGCGATAACTGGAGCGACAAAGCCACGTGCTGGAAATGACTACGTTTGAATTCCTATACAAATTGCTTAATCTGGGTCATTTGGTTCACTTTGGCCGCAATTCTGAACAGTTTTGAAGAAATGCTGAATCGAATCGAATTCTTTGAGGACTTTTTTTCTAGAATTGTTCAGTTTTTCAGTGCCAAAATTCTCGAAAGCCCCAGCCAAAAGTGCAAAACTGTGCAATTCACGGTCCAGTGCGCGTCCACTGTCTTTTGCTGGATACTCGGATCCTGTGAAATTAATTCGATTTGAACTGGCTGGTGTAATCTGCAGTGTCGGTGACTTTGGTCTGACGCCGACAGCACGTCTCTGTTGAGTCTCGAAGTGAATTGCGTGCAACTGCGTGCAGAGAGCACTTCTTCGACCGAGGAGGAGTTCGAGAGTTCGCCATGCTGCAAGCTAAAACGATAATTAAAGCAATCAGAACGTGCAATTGGAAATTGAATTAGCCAGCCAGCGCAGGAGTAATTTATTTTCACGTCCTCTGCAGAGCTGCTGCTCTCTGTTGAAGTAGTGTTGGGTGACGATTGCTTCGCTCGATTGACACCTCTCTACGATTGTGTGTTGTGATGAAAATTAAGTTGTTTGCAGGCTAATTGAATTAATTTGAACGCAGTGCTGATCGTTTAAGAGCAATCCCTTCGGAGTGGAGTGGGAAAGTTCAACTTGTTCTGGGCAACTTAGGACAAGTTTGCTTCTGTTAAATTGATGTGAAATAAAGCCCAAAATTGGAAAACAATAACTTAAGTCTTAAGGGCTCATTCTATACTCAAATCACGAAATATAATGTTTCAAAAAGAAAATGTCTACTGGCTAAGCATAAACTAGCCTGAAACACAACATTTCTGGTTTCGTTTTGGTTGACCCCTAGTCGAGACCACCTTTCGTAGACCTTCGGCAAAAATCAACCGGTTTCGAAATGCTCATAAACTGCAACAATGCTAGAAGATATTCGTTACGTGAACAGTTTATGGCCATAGAGTGCGTTCAATGAGTTATCCATTTCAGTTTGCTGCCCTTGTCGGTTCCAGGAAGGACGGAAACGTGGCTTACTGAATAAGTGGGAGAGAAGGATTTGACAATTTATGACCGGCAGGATATTTTTTGAAAAAACAAATCAGCGTAACAAAAATGGAAACGGCCCTAAGTAAAGAGCAGCTGTTTACCTGAAAAAGGGACGAAGGAACATCCGAAAGAAAATGCAGTGCAAACCAAACTTGAAATTGTCGGCAGCACTGCCTCCGCTGAGCCTGATGCGCATGGGCCCACAAAACGAACCAGCATTCGAGAAGGGCAAATCAGTGTGAAGTGAGTCGGCGAAGTGTACGGATGGAGAATTGGTGGTTGGTGGTTTTCAAAGCTGGTACTGGTGTAAAGTGACTGTGTCTTCTCCAAATAGTGGTAGGAGTTTATAACCGTTTGTAACAGGAGCTTGGAAGAGAGGCTTGGCTTATCAAAATTATTATGATGAGGGGGAAATTGAGGTATAGTTTGGACACCACATTAAAAATCACCTTTTTTTTTAATATGAAGTGAAAACGGCAGAGTGAGTGATAATGCCAGTTCTTTTGATGGCTTAGCAGAATGGATAACCCAAAAAGTTGATCACTAAGGTCCGTTTTTCGACATCTCGTGACCGAGGGGCGGTACGGCCCTTTCCATTTTTGGGCATGTGTTTTTTTCGTGTTTTTCAATAATTCGCAGACTGAAATGATGTTCAGATAGAAATTTGGTGTCAAAGGGACTTTTTTTTATGAAATTGGACGCCCAATTTGTTGGTGTACTCAGATTTCCGAAAAAAACGTATTTTTCATCGAAAAAAGGTGCAGGTGGTTATGTTCCTCATGACCAATATGACAAAAAACTTTGTACAAAACTCTAAAAAATCATTCTGTTTTTATTTATAATTTTTAATTCGTTGCCAATTTATTTAATCCTTAATAATTCATTCTAATTAAAAAATTTCAATCATTGGCACCTCTGTGGATATAAATTGCCAAAACACGAAAATATTGCCATGGTTCGGAAAATGTCCCCGGTAAAACCTTCCTTAGGGCACTGGCCACTCCGGGTGTGGCCAATCCTGTCAAAATGGCCATTTTCATTACCAGTATCAAAAACCATGAATTTTGATACCCCCATTGCAACCATATTGGTTCGATAAATGTTCCCCCGGTAGAACCTTCCCCTGGGCACTGGCCACTCCGGGTGTGGCCAATATCCTACCAGTTTGATCCCAACCCCATTTCCCCAAATCATTCTGGTTTTCGAGTGACCGTCCTAACAATCTTCGTTAGAACAGAATTCCTCCCCATTTGGTGCACAACCTGTGTCTTTCAATGTGTGCATAAAATCGGTAAACACTAAAATTGTTCAGAGGCTGTCTGTTAGCTTATATAGTTCACATGAAATGTGGCAACATGGTGCAAATTTTGCCTCGTCTCCTGTATTCTTGGAACTGTCACGCGAGAATGTTGCACCATTGTGCCTTGTGGCGTTGCAGACCCCTTCCCCAGTACCAAGCATGCAACATTTTCGTAACGCGCGACATTTTTCGTTTTTCTGGATTGACACCTCACCAGAATAGAGCCCTTAGGACAAAGTTCTTTGTCAAAAAAAATCAAAAATAGTTTCAAATATTCAGCCATTTTTCGTTACTCGACTGTAATCAAATTTGAGACATGTAATTCTGAGGGAAATTTGATGATCTGATTGAATCTGAGATAACCCAGAAGGGTCATTATATCATTTAGAACAACAAAATTCATTTGAAATTCCGTGTTTTTTTTGTAATTTTGCAGGGGAGCAACTCTCTACGAAATCGGCCGATTTCGACCATTTTTATTTTCTGTATTTTTTGATTTGGCTCAAACTTTGTGGGGGCCTTCCCTATGACCAAATAAGCTATTTTGTGTCATTGGTTCACCCATACAATTCTCCATACAATTTCGGCAGCTGTCCATACAAAAATGGTACGTACATATTCAAAGAGCTGTAACTTTTGAGTGAATTTTCTGATCAATTTGGTGTCTTCGGCAAAGTTGTAGGTATTGTTGAGGACTATTGAGAAAAAAAAAGATACACGGAAAAAATTTTGCGGATTTATTTTTTTGATTTTCGAGATTTTTTGATATGTTTTAGTGAACAAAAACCCGCAACTTTTGAGCCATAGAGAAACATGGTCAAAAAATCTGCCGCCGAGCTATGAATTTTTGAAAAAATAGTGATTTCTGGAACAAATCGAAATTTCATGCAAAAACCAATTTGACGTAATTTTTTAATGTAAAATTTAATTTCCAATCAAAAAGTACTCTACAGATTTTTTGATAAAGGGCTCTGTTTTCAAGATATAGCCACCGAAAGTTTGATTTTAGCTAAATAATTGCAGTTTTTATATTTTTAAAAATAGTGACCATGAGTGACCATTTCTAAAAATACTTTTTTTGAAAAGTTCTGAAAATTTGCTATAAAATTGTCCAAGAGACATTGAAGATTGGCCCTCCAGTTGCTGAGATACAGCCACTTTAAGTAAAAGAAACACGAAAATTGAAGTTTTCTAAGTTTCACCTAAACAACCCACAATTTTCTAATGTCGATATCTCATCAACTAATGGTCCGATTTTCAATATCAAAACATGAAACATTCGTGAAATTTTCCGATGATTTCGAAAAAAATAGTTGAGTAACGGAAAATGGCAGAGTTTTAAAAACTGTTTTTTATAAGTATTTTGTTCGACGAAAAATACGTTTTCATCAAATCGGGCGTCCAATTTTACATCAAAGTCTCTTTGACGCCAAATTTCTATATCATCATTCATCACCATTTCAGTCTGCAAATTATATAAAAAAACACGTCTTTTTTCAAATGTTCAAAAATAGAAGGGGTCGTACCGCCCCTCCGTCACGAAATAGGTATCTAAAAATGGAGCTTGGATTCGTGATCACTGATCAGGGACAAAAGTTACCCCTAAGGACAAAGTTTTACGCAATCGGGGCATTTTTTCCGAATTTGGGTGAATTGTCGGAGAATTGCCCTCTTACTTTTTACATCAAATTCGAGGGGTTGATAGCCAATTAAATTACAAAATGCATTTTCTCAATATTGCATCACCGGCATTTTGGCCGCAATCTTGGATTTAAAAATTTTTAAGTTTAGAGGTCATACTTAAGCTAGAAAATCTAAAATAACACATAAAAACATATTTTTTTCGTGATTCGATTATCCGAAGTGAAATATTTCTAAAGGTCTTCAAAATACAGGTGTTTTTTAAACTTTGCAATTTGTATTGCTTACTAATTTGGAAAAAAATACAATTTTCCGACCTTCGTAAATGGAAAATTTTGCTGCCAAAACAATTTTCATTAAAAAAAATGTGTTTTTATGGGGTATTCCAACTTAAAATTCAAATGCAAAGCGCCAGCTCCTGTTACTTCCAACCAATTTGGGATTCGAGCTCAGTACGCCCACCAGAATAAGCCCAAGAATTCCCGCCAAAAAGTCATTATTGTTACATTTTAGTGATGATATATTTTTTTCTGTTAGACTTTTTATTCAAGACTTACTTATTTATCAATCTTAGCAATAACCGTTGTTTTTTTCTATTATTGTCCGTTGACAACATATTTTCTGAAATTTATTTGTATTCTTGTTCAACTTGTTCTCTATCAGTTCAAAAAAAAAATCGCTTTTCACGTTTACCGCTGCCACCAATGTGGAGAGCTGGGGCCTTGTGATATCAAGTGTAGCGGTGTAGTACTTTGTCCAAAAGGAATCTTTCTTTCGATTAGATAGTAAACATAGAATAGTTTTAATATAAAGAAAATTATATTATGCCTATTCGAATACACGATCTAAACAAGCTCGAGATCATTCAGGACTGACCCCCGAGCTCCGATTTTACTCCTAGTTTAATATCAATCTATTCTATCGGTTCGTGGATTTTTCGTGTAGTGGATGTTATAATTTGTGTGGGCGTGTAAACATTTATGTTTTTAAGCTTTCTATGAGGATGTGTTACAATTGTTTTTTCTTAAAGTTCCAAAATATTTTTCCTAACGTTCTCCTAACTTATTTCGGGGCGAATTTATGTATGTTAACATTTAAATTTGTGTTTATGGCACAAAGATCTCCGATGTATGAGTTACTTGCCTCGCATCAGTCTGATATTGTGTAGCCTCCAGTCGTCTTTTAATCATTGGTTTGTTCTAGACCCGTTCTTTATTTTTTTTAAAATATTTTATTTATTTTTTTTCTTGCTTATCTAAAAATAAAAAATCTGATTATCTAATTTTACGGTGGATCATCTTCCCCTCTCTTTTTCCAGGCTTTCCTTAGGTGTGTAGATTTGGCTAAATATAAAAAAAAAAAAATAAAAAAATACTTTGTTTTTCGATTAATATTGATTCATTGTACGATTGTGGGTAATATGTTACTTTTTCACACAGACAATCATTCTGAGGCCTCATCAAGCATTCATTATTATGTACTGATTATTTTTAAAGCAAATGTCGTTTTTTGTTTGTTAATTGTTATAAATTCTTAAAATTATCGCGATAATTATACATGCCAACAGTAGAAGGCATAGTATAACAATTATTACGTATTGTAACACTATAGAAAATGTCACTTGTGGTTCTTCGTCTTTTAAATTCAATGTGTCGTTTGAGTTTTGACAATAATCATATATGACCGTCAATGTATGTTTAAATTGTACTAAATTTGTAATGTTGTTTGTTGCGTAAGATGAGTTTTTAAATTTTTTCTTGAGTGTCATAAAAAATTCATAGTTGTCTTTCAAGAATTTACATGCATTTAAATCAGTCTTTTCATGGAAATTCTTAATTGTTACCTGTATTATGTTATTTTTCTGTCGTTGGGAGAGCTTATTCCAATTGTTTTCATACATTGTCGGGGATGTACATGCCAAACTCCAACAAGTCATTAAAATAAGACTCCAAAGCAATTTCATTGTTGATCGTCTTCTTGGCACCATATATTTTTCCGAATGTTTCTTGTCGCTAACTGATTTTTCCTATTTTCTTGGCACTGTATTATTATATATTTTTTTCAAACGTTTTCTTGGCACTGTATTCTTTATTCAAACACTGATTTTACACTAGTCAGAAAAAAGGCGTCCTGTTTAATTATTTAAACTTTTCTGCTGTCACCACTTGTAGTACTTTGTCCAAAAGGAATCTTTCTTTCGATTAGATAGTAATCATAGAATAGTTTTAATATAAAGAAAATTATATTATGCCTATTCGAATACACGATCTAAACGAGCTCGAGATCATTCAAGACTGACCCCCGAGCTCCGATTTTACTCCTAGTTTTATATCAATCTATTATTCCTAAATAGTATTCAAGTCCAGAAGATATTCCTTGAAGAGGAATTTTACTATTAGGATTAACTTTTGTGTTACCATCCAGTCTTGTCATTTTAATTACAGAAACTTCAGCTCCTGGATCCAGCAATAACTATATTGGAGAGTCACTTTCTTGAGCTAAAAGTTTAACAATTGGACGATTTGTATTCGTCTCTTTCTCAAAAGGAATTATTTCAATGTTAATTGTTTTATCAATTCCGATATTAAGATGTCTGGAGGTATCTGCTGGGCAGACTTCTCGTTTTTTGACGATAAAACGTTTACTTTAGAAGAATTTTTCTTTAAACAAAATTCTTCAGAGTGACCAACTTTGCCACACGAGTTACATTTAAGAAAAGGTCTTTTCTTGTCTTTTTCCTTTTCTCTAAAATTTCCTCGTGTTTTTGGACAATTTTTTGGTCACAATTAAAACATGTCGGAACAAATTTTGTTCTACTTTTCTCTGATGTTTCACGAACGTCACGTTCGGAAAACAACTTCGACAGTCTTTGCGTATTGAGCAGCTTGCTCAAAACTGACCGAATTGTTGGACATTACTACTGAACGTAGCTTGTCGTCTTTTATCCTTTCGATAAAATAATCAAGGAGTAATCTTTTGTAGATTATTTTAACGGGCTCTACATACCCGGAGTCTTCAGCTTTCTTTTCGCCAACAGAAGATCTTAAAAGATTTTCTGTTAACAGCGAAAGTTTTTCTAAAATTAGCTCACATTCTACAATGTAAGCTTTTATATCTTCAGCATGACTTTGTTTAAGAGAAGTCAGCTGAGTCATTATGACACTCAATGGAGTGTCATCCTCAAAAGTGCTTATTAGAGTATCTAACAAGGAATTGACATCATCACAATTCCTTATGTCATTCCAATATTTTGCTGGGATTTTGTTTTTTATTATTCCCAGCAAACTTTTTTCACAACTTTCACCGAACTCTTCAAAGACCATTTTACATTGGTCTGTGAAGCAATTCAAGTTGTTTTATCCCGTCAATTGAGGGATAAAATTGAAAGCATTCGGTCGAAAGCCATGATTTCAATTTCAGAAGCAGAACTTAGTGATGACGAATCTGAATCTGAAGACGAAGAAGAAAAATTGTCAAAGGCGTCTGAATATCTGGTTTCGTCAAATAAATTTTCGAGAGCTGGACTATTATTATCTGTCAACCATGAAGCGTTTGCTTCTTCAATATTTATATTCAATAGTTTGGCCTGAGCCCTAGTTAAAACCATTTTTTTATGAGAAAGAGAGAAAAAGAAAAAAAAATGACACTAACCTGATTTATTGATTCTTTTTCGATTACCCGCGGAGTTACTGCTGCCTTCGTTGTCTCCGCCGTCGTCGTCGTCGCTGATTTTTGGCTCTTGCCTGTTTAATTCGTCGTGAAGTTTCACTGCGATGTTCCACTGTTGCTTCAAAAATGCTGGGAAGTTCCTTGTTGACCACGATGAATGATGTTATTCAGGCACTTGCCCGCCGCTGATCCAAATGGCGTCGTCCTTTTGTTGCGATGGTAAACGCTTGCCTCGTTTGCATATAATTTACAAACAGCTCTTAAACTTAAAGACTGGCGTGGTTCAATGTAATAGTTTGACCGTGATATTCAGAAATAAAATGAGGACTTGCCTCTCTGAACTTATGCTAAAGACTAACTTTACTTTTTTCATTCTTACTTCTAACGTAAACTATTTCTAACTAGGGGAAAACTTCCTTATACATTTATTAATTTAGGTCCGGGTTCCGTAGAACAAACTCTCCTAGGAAACATAAATTGTAGATGTCAAGTCTGAGGAATTCTAATGTTAATTGTGCATTCTGTCTGCTTATTTTCTGCAAATAATATCTTGTCTTGCTATCAACCAACATGATTTCTGTTTTGATAAGAGAACGCCGTTAACGTCACATAAATAAAATCAATCGTTAACGGTTTTCCCATCTTTCAACATAGCTAATTGTGTATTTCCCAAAGAAAGATTCTATTAAATTTTTTTTTTAATTAAATATCACAGGAAAAATTTGTGAAAAAATCTCACCCTAGTAAACCATCTCCTGATATAGGAAATTGATCGTCAACAACATACAATTTGTGTTCTAATACTGTATGCTTTAAAAATGAAGGAAAATTAATTGATCCTTTTGAAAATTCAACGGAATTTGTAATTCCTTGTAAGGGGATTTTGTCATCAGCAAAAAAATTAATTGAAGAATGAAGTTTGCTGATTTTTAAGACAGAAACTTCAGCACCAGGATCTAACAAAAAGATTATTTTATCAAAATTATTGTCTTTTTAGCATTTTCGAAACTTGTTTGTCCACTTCTTGACGGTAAATTTGTGGAAGTGGATATTGCTTTACGAAAATTGGTTTATCTGTCGACAAATTTATACTATGTCATATTACATCTGCACATGATAAGTTATCTCCTTCGACAACAAATATGTCATTATAATTAACAATAATCTTTTTCACCGATATTTTTCCTTCTTCATTCAATTGTGGATCGATTTTTATTTCTTTTTTCAGTATGGAAAGTCTTTTTTCATAATCTTCATCTGAGTGTATATTTTCTTCTCTTAATATGTTTTCAATTCTCGAACAATCATCTAATAAATAATTGTCTTCCGGATAGACAACTTCATTAGCTATATTCATATCAATATGCTTATGCTGGTATCGTCGAATACGTTTAACTTGGAATCGTCAGATTCATAATAATTGAGAACATTATTTCGACTTTTTTCATCATCTTTTAATTCATTATTGTTTTCTTTTTTAATCCCTTAATTCACTTCTTTGTTATACATTTTATCTTCTTTAATTATTTTTTTTATTTTCATTGATTTTTATTGGATTTGTATTTTCTTCTATTCTTTCTTGAATTTTAAATATAATTTCATCATTGTTATGCTTTACTTTAAATGTCTTATCATTCATATTTATAACACTTTTTTATGGATTCATGACATCCCTTCCTAATATTCCATCAATTTTAGAAAGTTCTATGTCATTATTCATTTAAAAAAAAATTCTCCATTAGGAAATGAAAAACAACTTTTCATTGTTCCAATAGTTTGAAGAATTCCATTAGAAATTCCTGATACAAAAACTTTTTCATTAAGAGCTACTTCATCGCCTGTGTCTAGACAACTAGATTTAAGCAGGCTTATGTCTGCGCCTGTATACCTAGGATTTTGATATCTTTGAAACTGATATCCTGGATCCTGATATCTCTGATTTTGGTATCTCTGATCATGGTATCTTTGATTTTGATACCGTGGAAAATAACCGGAATTACCTTGAAAATTGTTTTGATTATTATATCGAAAATTTCCTTGAGGTCTTTAATTATTTTTAAAATTTTGTTGAATTGGAGCACTCCAACAATTTTGAGAGCTATCTGGCTCTGATTTCCATTCTAATTGAGCTAATTCTTCGACTGTTTTGAAATTCTTGATCACTTAAGATTGACCAACTACTTTGGTTTCTAACTCAAATTTTTCCTCTTAATTAAGCCGCCATAAATTTTGCTCACTTTCGCTAAATGATCTAATTTATTCTAAATTGTCGATTAACCTATCGACAAACTGCGAAAGTGTTTCAGTTTCCATAATTGTTAACTGATTAAATTTGGATACCTGTTTGAAAGATATTGTTGGATCATGCTTAAACTGATTTTCCCACAACTCTTTCAACTGTTTCCAAGATTCAACTTTTACGTTTATTTTGTTCCGAACTGACTCGGACAAACGTGAATAAAATACTGCTGTGGCAAAGATTTTATCGTTATCTTTGCCATCTTCAAGTTCGTAAATTACATCAATTAGTTCGATAAATTGTTTTAATTTCGAATAAACCCCATCAAAAATTGGGATATTTTCCAGTTTGATTGATGACATTTTTGGTGTTTTAATCAAAAAACTTTTTTCACTTGATCCAATGAAGCGTGCGGCTGTCCAAGGCACTGTAACTCTGGATCTTTCGGATGTCAAACACAGTATTTATTCAGTAAACTTAGCTTATAATTACAACTTGTAACCTAATGAGCTAAACCTGAAATCAAGTGCTTTTGGGTAATCCTCCCTTCGTCTATTTTGACTGATCCACGCATCAATGCGTGAATGTTTCGGAAGTATCGTGCTTACTTTACTTGGATGTGATATTTTGTAAAATGACTGTACAACTTTAACTCCCGTTAGAAACTGGCCTTGCTTCCTCCGAGCAAGGCCTATTTATTGACTTCTGAAACACGGCTGGCATCTTCGGAAGGAGAGATGAAAAGGACTCAAATAGTTTTATTACTTTCGTCCCCTTTTTGGGTAACTCTCGCATTGTCTAATTTATTGACACTTTATTTTCCTTCCCACGCATCAGTCTATGCGGATTCGGAGATTTATCGCGAGGGATGCCCATTTTGTGATTCTGGAGGCATAATAGCATTTTGCTTTGTTTCGATTGCAAAATTTTTATTTTGTGACCAATTTTGCCTGTCATTACTTCGGTAATTATTTTGATTCCCATTATTTTGATCATTATTGTTTTGGTTAAAGTTTGGTTTATTTCCATTGTAAAATGGATTAAAGTTTTTTCCCTTGTACCTGGGATTGAAATTTTGGGGAACTTGGTTCCCAGAATGAAAATTTTGTTGAAAATTATTTTTTTATTTATAACGTTGAAATTCGTTATTTTGATTAGTAGGTTGCCCTGATTCCTCAAGCGGTTTAAAATCTTTTGGAATTTTCGTATTACTTATCTTTTTATTGTTTAAAATGTGTTTCGCTTCAAGAAGAGTTGCAGGATACCCAAAAATGATCCTGTGATCTCTTGACAAATAGTAGCTAATTTGCTCTATTGTCCGTTTTTCTTGATAACGAATTGACTCCTCGCTAGAAGTCAATTTCGCAAATTCGGTAAATTTTTCAACCAAACGATCAACAAAAGTTGATAGCGTTTCGTTGTCTTGAATGACCAATTCTTTCAGTTCATTCAAGGCTTTAATTTGATCCAAAGGATCCTGAATAAAAGTTTCTTTTAAGTTGTCTTTTAAATTTGCCCAAGCTTCAGGCTTTATATTTTTCAATTTAATTTTAACCAACTCTAATAGTTTCAGGTGGTATATCATGGTGGCAAAAAGCTTTTCGTTTGCCTTACCATCTTCTATTATGTGAATTGCATCCACCAGATCGATGAATGCATTCAACTTCGAATGGATCCCATCAAAAACAGGGACCATTTCTAGGGTCATACCCATAGTTAAATTTTTAATTGAATCTGTTTCACTAGCTATGCTAGATTTAGTATCAGAGTCAAATTCAACAGGGTCTGTTTGTGACGCCTGATGTTTAACTTTCTTCTTTGTTATGTTAAATAAAGTCTCTAATGGACTTTTAAAAACAGTTTTTGGTCCCTCCTTTTATTTTTATGAATATTTTATTTTGAAAATGATTTTGCATTTAGCAAAACTATTTGCTTTGATTCATTTGTGTGTACGCTGAATACTTTTCTTAGATTTTTGTTACATAGAATTTTAATTATACTTTTGCTGAACTTATATTTAAATCAGATGTATTCTCCGGAAAAGTATATATGATTTAAAATATTTTGTTCTTACGATCAAGATAGAGTACATCTTTAACATTCATTGATAATTGATAATTGATTACTTAGATCAGCGATTCTCAACCTTCTTCTAGGTTGGTACCCCCTGCCATGTAAATCAAGTAGGCCCGGTATCCCCGTTGAGAATCGCTGACATAGATCATCTAAGTATTCTATAAATTGTTGGTAGAAGTGATCATTTTTATTTAAGAAAATATTTTTCTCATTTTCTATGAAATAATTTTTAAATTTGTTTTGTTGGTAAATTAGTTTTCGACATTGTTTTCGATCTTTGTTTTAATCTTCCTTTTTTAACTACATTAACTACATTTTTAATTTTTCCTTCTGACACCAAAATGTTATATCTTATTTTCTCGCGCAGTCCCTTAATTCTACCTAACTAGTCCTTCTTCTCTTTTTATCTATCCTTCTTCTACCGAGACCGATCCTTATTTTATGATCGTATCCCACGTAAGAGCAAATAGGGTGAGTTTTGGTTCAGACCACAACACAGAAGATCTTAAAAGATTCTCTGTTAACAGCGCAAGTTTTTCTAAAATTAGCTCACATTTTACAACGTAAGCTTTTATATCTTCAGCATGACTTTGTTTAAAAGAATTCAGCTGGGTCATTATGACACTCAATGGAGTGTCATCCCCAAAAGTGCTTATTAGAGTATCTAATAAGGAACTAGCTGGGATTTTGCTTTTTATAATTCCCAGCAAACTTTTTTCACAACTTTCACCGAACTCTTCAAAGACCATTTTACATTGGTCTATGAAGCAATTCATGTTGTTTTTACCCGTCAATTGAGGGATAATGTAAAAACGTCGAAAAAAACGAAACGTTCTTATAACTGGAAACTTACGTCGAACACTGCTGCAGTCCTAGGCGATGATCTCGATGAAACCGCTACCAAGGTTGGATGCGTCGAAACCGTAGGTTTCCCAAAAATCGAAGACAGGAGTTCAATTCTGAGTATAACTAATACACAGGTTTGAGATGACCTCCGAACTTGGTTTATTTGAAATAATTCGTACAATGCCGTCTTATTCCTACAAGTTCTCCTAGCGTTACATAATTCCAAAACTGAAAGTCTAACCTATCTAGTCCCGTTGTAAACACATTTTTCTCCTGAATTTGGATGAGACTAAAAATGGCCTTGCCAGGGTGTGAATTCCCTGCTTCCTGTAACTCTTTCGGTCCCATCGTTTTCTTTCATGAAATCTAACTCTAAACACAGTTTTCCTGTGGGTCCTAAAGAGTTCCTGATGCATTTCAAAACATTTGTACTGTTTAGTTCTATCCTTCCTTAAAGACAGAAAGGGACAAATATTGTCTCCTACGCCTAGTCATTATAAACGTCGTCTCCGCCGTTCAGATGTACACAAACTCCTCTATGATTTCGAACTTGTCTCCGTCGATCAACACACTCGATGCGTTGTTTAAATTTTATTTGGCTCACAAACGCTGCACTTGTTGTCAAACTTACAGGTGTAGAGGTTTGGCTCGGGCAGTGATATATTAAAATGATGTGAACACTCTTAAGGTTCGTTTAAGACTAACTTTATTTTACAATTCTACAGTCGGTTCTCTACCTACAACACTTCTGAGAACCGACTTCTCATCCTAAATGTCGGCGGGAGTCCTAATCCCACGCCGACGCTAGACGAACCGTAATAAAACTTTATTACGGTCGCATCCTGCATTTCCAAGCCACATGCTCATGCGCATCGTCAACACGCATTAAGTGCGTGTAGCGAAGGACGATACGAAACAGAGACACAAACGGTCGTTCTGTTTAGCATGTAACTTGGGAATGTAGTGGTGGTGATTACCACATCACTCACCCCTATACACAAAAATGTGATAACATTTTTTACTAACATTTGCTAGTACATCTTTTTTTCCAATTTTGTTTCAACTAGTCGTATAGTAGTTTAAATTTGTTTTCAACTAGAAAACCTTTCTGTTTTTGCAAAAGTTTTTGTTTGAAATGATATTTAATTATTTGTGAAGCAATGTATTTTTTAAACTTTGTGTTAACTTTAACTGAACAATTACTGTTTACTTTCATGCTTCAAAGAATCGAGTTTAAATTTAAGGACTTATATTGTTGAAACTTATCTTATTTATTTATGATTGTCCTGAAACTTAGTTTTTGATTATTTTATTATTATTTCATCATTTTTTTATGTTTGATTACCAGTTTTAAATATTCATAAGAATTTAATTAAAACACAACAGGGTGATACCCCGGTATCCCTTCCCCCATAAATTTTGGTTTGGAGTACTATCAAGTACTTAAACCAAATCAAAATTACAGAGACTGTTTACTCTTTTTTTATATTTTTAGTAGGGATTCTTTATATTCGGGACAAAAACTATAATGAAGAAACAAAGAATTAACGCAAGAAGTCATTGATTGAATGTTTGTATGTATTCGATTTTTTTTTACTGAACTCACTTAAAAACGCATAACTTCAAAAGTTGAACTTTCACAACAATAGTTGTTAGTGTCAATCTTAACAATCATACATGGCTGTTTCTAGTTCAAATTAACAAATAATGCCACTTAATAACACGGACAATTGCTATGGTTTTCATAGTCTTATTGGAATTTTAATAACTCCAGCCATTGTTATGGAATTCTTCATGAGCAGAAACATGAAGAGAATGTTTTGCCTCAACAAAATATCTCTACTAATGCTGCTCGAACTCGTTCTTAAATCAAGACACCAGTACAGGGACCTCATTCTAAAGGTATGACTGCATACGCCAAGCTCAACAGGCTTGTTCGAATAATTATCTTGTTAAGAATTGCACACTGTTAAAAAAATCAAATCGAGTCAGTTTGAATTAGCAGGGTTATATACCAAAAGGTAAATAGTTTTGAAAATATATTGAGCATCAACTAAACGTTGAAAATGCATCAATGTTAACTAAGTTTTTATTGCCTTTGGTTATTATTGCCATTTTTGAGTTACTGCTTGAAAAATTTGTTTTAAATTTAGACTTTTTCATGTCCAATTTTCTTATTAAATCTCCAACAGAAATATCTGGAGGAGTTTCAAAACAATTTTGTTTTGTGTGAATAAAACCAATTTTATTTGTTTGAGTTTCATAAAATTCACTTTTACACGCTTTATTGTAGTTTATAATTTTTTTCTTGAACCTACAACTGCGCTCACGATGACCAAATTTTCGACAAAAATAACATTTTTTTGCACGTGATTTTACAGTAATCTGTCCAATTTTAATTTTTGAATTGTCATTATTTTGCCTGTGAAATGATGTGACATTATTATCATTATTTTGAAAATTATCAATAGGAAGAGCTGTTGCAGTAAAATCAATAATCAATTTAGATTTTCTAATAAAATCGAAAATTGATTCCAAATTTTCTACACCATTTGTCAAAAGCAAAATCTTAAAATCGTCAGCTGTGTGCTATCTTGTGACATAGACCATTTTGGTCGAAAATGAGTTAATGATGACGTTTTGCTATACTTAACAAACACTACAAGATGCTTTAACCCGATTTTGGAAACTCGCTTCCGTTTCCCGGATATCGCAATACACACTTGTGACATAGACCAATTTATCATCAAAATGATCGTGCACACTTGTGACACGTCATACATGTTGTTGGAAAATGTGGAAAATTTGTCTTGTTTTTCACAAATTTATGTTGATACACACTTTCTAAAAGCAATGCAATCTTTTGTTTTTGAAAATATACTGATTAAGTCGGTTAACCCACCGGAGGTCGCGTACGTGTACTTTGTACACAGTTTGTAAGGGCACTTGTAAGAAAGGCGAAAACACGTGACTTCCCGAAGGTTAAACTATTGATTTATGTCTATTTTAGTTTGTATGGGAATTCTGTGCACACTTGTGACACGTAGTACAATTTTACTTTCGAAACACACTTGTGACACGTGCTTTTCAGATTTTTGATTACATAATTTACTGTATCTTTTAACTGGTGTAACCAAATCAGTTGAAACTTGGAGCGTTTGTTAAGCGATAGTATACGAACCGATTGCTTCAAAAGGTTTGGCTCTACCATTCATAGTTTTGAAAATATTTATCATCAAACTTTAAAAATCGATTTTCTCGAATAGTACTAAATGGTCGTTGTCACAAGATAGCACACAGCTGACGAAATGTTGATCATTTATTCCTTTTATAAATGATTCAACCATTAAAGTATTGTAATTTTTTTTTACAGGGTCTAATTCCCTGGAGTCCTTAAACGATCCCTCTAATAGAACTTCAGTGCGCAAGAGTATTCTATTAAATAACTCTTGAGCTCTATAAAAATATTCCTCAAAACATTCTGACGAATATTGCGATATCGTCGTGACTGAATGTAAAAGGAAACTGTCATCTCCAAATTTTGATAATAAAACTTCTTTAATTGAAGTGTAACCACTGCACTTTCTCAGGGAACTCCAGATAGAAGCTGGAACTTTTCGCCTGATTATGGCCAAAAGACTCTTTTCACAATCAGTTTTACCGAACTCTTCATAAATAGAGTCGCACTGACAAAGAAAAATTTCCAAATTATCCTGGCCTGTAAGCTCAGGAATGATATTGAAAGCATAACTGCGATCAAAAAACATTTTGAAAAAATGAAGAAACAATAATTCTAATCCTAACCTGATAATTGATGAATTCTGCGTCGCTGCTGCTGTGGTTCCTGCCTGTTTAATTCGTCGTTCCTTGGACGTCCTGCTGCGATGATTGATGAATGATGTTCTTTGGACGTCCTGCTGCGATGATCACGATGAATGACGTTATTCAGTCACTTGCACTGCACTTGCAGGCACTTGCAGGCGCTTGCACCGCTAATATTGTCGTAGCAGATTCCAGCCTTGCAACGCTCGTATCCGATGCGTTGATTACGTCCTTCCCAAATTATTTCCGTTTGCTCGGGTTGTTGACTACGATGACGCCGACCATTGGTGCTCTGCTTCAAGTTATCCAGACTCCTACGGTCGCTTGATGAATGTCGCCGCTGATCCAAATGGCGTCGTCCTTTTGTTGCTATGGCAAACGCTTGCCTCGTTTGCATATAATTTGCAAACAGCACATTAAACGCCAGAAATCTGCGTAACCGTAGCGTAACCTTATTTATATTAGGGTAATTCTCCGCCAATTCACACAGCAGTTGCCCCGACCCCTCTTCGATTTGCGTGAAACTTTGTCTTAAGGGGTAACTTTTGTCCCTGATCACGAATCCGAGGTCCGTTTTTTTGATATCTCGTGACGGAGGGGCGGTACGACCCCTTCCATTTTTGAACATGCGAAAAAGAGGTGTTTTTCAATCATTTGCAGCCTGAAACGGTGATGAGATAGAAATTTGGTGTCAAAGGGACTTTTATGTAAAATTAGACGCCCGATTTGATGGCGTACTCAGAATTCCGAAAAAACGTATTTTTCATCGAAAAAAACACTAAAAAAGTTTTAAAAATTCTCCCATTTTCCGTTACTCGACTGTAAAAATTTTTGGAACATGTCATTTTAAGGGAAATTTAATGTACTTTGCGAATCTACATTGACCCAGAAGGGTCATTTTTTAATTTAGAACAAAAATTTTCATTTTAAAATTTCGTGTTTTTTCTAACTTTGCAGGGTTATTTTTTAGAGTGTTTTAGAGCGATTTTACGAAAAAAAGTTTTGAAAAAGTTACTTTTTGCGTTTCTCTTTGTTTCGTCGTCCGTGTCTGTCGCGGGTGACCATGAACGGCCATGATCGATGACGACCAACTTTTTCAAAACTTTTGTTCGTAAAATCGCGATAACTCGTGAAACCCCTTATTTCTATGTATCAAATTTTTTGTAATTGTCTGCTCTACAACTTTGTAGAACAATGTTACACTCTGAAAAATAACCCTGCAAAGTTAGAAAAAACACGAAATTTTAAAATGAAAATTTTTGTTTTAAATGAAAAAATGACCCTTTCAAGTCAATGTAGATTCGAAAAGAACATTAAATTTCCCATAAAATAACATGTTCCAAAATTTTTTACAGTCGAGTAACGGAAAATGGGAGAATTTTTAAAACTTTTTTAGTGTTTTTTTCGATGAAAAATACGTTTTTTTTTTCGGAATTCTGAGTACGCCATCAAATCGGGCGTCTAATTTTACATAAAAGTCCCTTTGACACCAAATTTCTATCTCATCACCGTTTCAGGCTGCAAATTATTGAAAAACACCTCTTTTTTCGCATGTTCAAAAATAGAAGGGGTCGTACCGCCTCTCCGTCACGAGATATCAAAAAACGGACCTCGGATTCGTGATCAGGGACAAAAGTTACCCCATAGGACAAAGTTTCACGCAAATCGAAGAGGGGTCGGGGCAACTTTTCCCGATTTCGTGTGAGTTGGGAGAGAATTACCCATTATAAAAAAAAAAATCTTAAAGACCGGCGTGGTTCTTTAAGCGCTGCCACCAATGTAAAAGTTTGACCG